>NW_022146804.1:452217-455443 GCF_002938485.1 Sitophilus oryzae
ATAAAGAAATTTACAAGCAATAAATAAAACAACAAATGACAAATGTAATTTAGCATTCCCTAACAATGCTTAACCAAACCACTCGTCTTGCCTTAACTCGATAGACCCGATAGAAAGGTTCGCACAAGCGACCGCAAGAAAAAGGACCAAAGCCAAAAAAAGTCGGCCAATAAACAGCATTAGCGACAGGACGTGGGAAGCGGTCCTTCTTCCTTTTTTCCTCTCTATTCTTAGCTTCGAGTTAGCCTTAAATAACGAATGGGGCCGCAGGGTTTTAACAAATGTCTCTTTCTTAAAAGGGCTCCCGGGGGTGGGTTAAGTGCCCAAATGCGTAGAATGGGGCATTTTTTCTGTTATGTCTATTTGTTTTTTATAGATTTAGATATAAAACTAATAATATAAATGAGGCGTCAAGTTGCAAAACCGGTCTTATCACACAAACGTTGTTTCGAGATAATAAGCAACAACTGTTTTACCAAATGTTTGAAGCGTTAATTTACAAAAAACGTGTCCATTGAGTGGAATCATTGTTTTGTATCTCGTTTTTCTAGAAATAAAAATTAATATTTAATTTTTAAACAGAAAAAACACAAAAATAACTCTGATAAGGCGGGTTTTGTTGCAGTATGATGCCTCCTGTCTATGAATTGAAGAACGCTGCCATTTTATATGTAAATTTTTATAGAAAATATCATGGATTGTCATTTTCTAGCCAACCGGACGCCGTTTTTTTTCGATCATATGGTATTTGTATCCTAACTTAATTTATTAAATATACTATTTTATTAAAATTAAGTAACGATTTGAAAAGACGTCAGTAGTAATATTATACTTGTGTAAAAATCTTATGAAAAAATGCGGGATTTGCAACAATAATGACTATAAAAAGCAAATATAAATGGATAAGACGGATTTTGCTGCAGTAACGTAATTTGTAGTGAATTTTGTATAGGAATACTAGCGTGTACCCGCGACTTGGTTCGCGTCGAATTAATCATTTGTAATGGTGATGATAAAGCAAAGCAAGAATTTCCCTTAACATACAAACTGGATAAAATTTTCTGACATTTATGTCAGCATGAGAAAAAACAATATAGCGATATTATTATATAACTTGGTAATATTTCAGGGGTAGTTTCATCTCGTTGGAATTTGACTTTTGAAAAATCCGTTTGCCAAAAATAAGATTTTTACGTCAAACAGTTTAAACAGAATTGTGGTTAATCAATTACACAACTTTTTGGAACACCCTGTATAATTTTTTAAAATTTGAAAATAGGTAAAAAAACAAAATAAATTATGCGTGTCCAAGCGTTTTCCCGAAAGACTAACCGTTTTTTAAATAACAAATATTGTAATATTTGAGGGGCGTTTTCACCCTCTTGGAATTTGAGGCTCTCTACACCCCACAGTCAATCCGTTTGTCAAAAATCAGGTTTAAACGTCAAACAGTTTAAGCAGAATCGTGATTACTCAATGGTCATCTTTTATGAAACACCCTGTATAATTTTTTTAAAAATCTTAAAACAACAAAATAAAATATACTTGTCTAAGAGTTTTTCCGAAAAACTCACCGGTTTTTTAAATAAAAAATATTTTAATATTTGAGAGATAGTTTCACCCCCTTAGAATTCGAGTTTCGAAAAATCCCTTCTTATCGAACCTCTACACCCTAAAGTCAATTTGTTTTCCAAAAATCAGCTTTTTACGTCAAGCGCTTTAAGCAGGATCGTGATTAATCAATGACCAGATTTTTCGAAACACCCTGTATACATTTTTAAAAGATCTTAAAATATGTAAAAAAACAAAATAAAATATATGTACGTGTTGAAGAGTTTTTTCGGAAACATGACCGTTTTTTAAATAAAAAAAAATTGGCGCCGGGAGGCACGTATAGCCGTCCATACTAAAATATGTTAATATCTCGAAAACTGCGACTTTGACTGATTTTGATGTTATTACGAATTTTGTTGCAAATATTATTTCTAATCTTAATTTGAAAACCGCGTTTCGCTACCTACTTTAATTTTGGAGTTACGATTTTTTAAAATGTTTAACCCCCTCCCATGCTCCCTTACCAACCCCCCAACCCCACCAAAAACTAATGGCCAGATTCTCGGGTGCCACAGTATTTTTGTGCCAAATTTGGTTAAAATCGGTTCAGCGGTTTTTGAGTTATCGTGTTACAGACGGACAAACGGACGGACAGACAGACAGACACCATGAAAATATTTTTTATTTAGGTAATTTATGACCCAAGTAACTCATTTTAAGTGAAATTAAAAAAACTTTTTTTTGCCGATCCTAATAGCCTACCATACCTATTGGTATGGTCGTCTAAATATAGCAATATTTGAGGGGTGGTTTCACCCCCTTGGAACTGGAATTTCGAAAAATCCCTTCTTACCGAACCTCAACACCCTAGAATCAACCTGTATGCCAAAATTGAGCTTCTTACGTTGAGTGGTTTGAGCAGGATCGTGATTAATCAGTGAGTCAGTCACTTAAGGATTTTATATATTAGTATCTCTATAGATTAAAATAATTTATTAACTACTATTAAAATAACTTTTAAAACAATACATGCGTGGCATGGGTAACAGGATTTTTGAGAATCATACTAAAAAATCGAAATATAGTTCCTCTTTTTTAAAAATACGAAATATCGAAAGTTCACATTACACCAGACGAAAATTAAAATGTTTCTGGAATTCCAATATGAAATTTTTAATATAGTCCGTTTTAAAACTAGAAATTCGTGTGCAATTTCGAAAAACACGCTCTGCTCCGAATGTCATTAACAGGCCCTGGTCCTCTTCGTCTGCCGGGACAAATTTCATAAAACGCACAACATGGTCCTCCATTACCATTAACAATACCAGAGTCTGTGTCGCATAATGGCCCTTATCGATTGATCAGAGGCCCAATTTTAACAGCGGACCGCGCTAATTTGCTGTACATGAAAAACATGGAGGAGGCAATGGCGAATTAATTAAACAGTTAATAAATTATTAATTACAAAAAAAACAGCTTTTTGAAAACAAGATTCTATTTAAATGCTTTTATTTTTTTTATCCTTTACTTATAAATTCATTTATGTTTATTAATCTAACGTGTACGCAGTGGCGCAACTAGACACCGACTTTTAGGGCGATTCGGCTTACTAATACAAACAAAATACAAATATTTATAAAAATTAAATAATGCATGAGCTTGCCATATAATA
>NW_022146804.1:458234-463949 GCF_002938485.1 Sitophilus oryzae
CACAAATTTTCATACAAATATTGATGTTAATCAAAAATTGAACGCAAAAATCAAAACAAAAGCATATCAACATTTTGGGAGATACATTTATACGAATATTTTTACTCATTTTTATCTGCAGAATATGCTGCCGAAGTTTCCGGAATACAGTTCGGACCACCCTGTATAAATATTAATCAATTACCTCGCTTTCGTCGTCATATTCTTCATCCTGTTCATCATCGTAGTATTCCTCATCTTTGTTCAAATCATTAGTGTTCTCCTTGACGGATTTATCATAATTATCTTTCCCTTCATCATTCTCTTCTTCCACTTCACTTTCTTCAACATTCATCTTTGGGAATCCAGAGCAATTTTTTTCCTTATTCGACTGAAAAACTGGAGGATTTTTACCCAATTTCGGCAAACCCCTTAATCGATCCACCAAAACACCACCCCCCCCCCCCCCCCCCCCCCCCCCCCCCCCCCCCCCCCCCCCAACCCCCCCCCCCCCCCCCCCCCCCCCCCCCCCCCCCTTCCTCGAATCAGTTTCGAAAGAGATTTTGAACCTCTTTGGTTTCCATCAAAGGCGTTGCTATTGATTTCCAGGGTTCTTTTCAAAGATTCTGGTTTTTCTAAAGGGTTATTTAAGGTTACTTGACCTAAAAAGGTTTCTCCTTGAGGAAACCGGCCGGGGAAACTTTGCTCGTAGGAGTATTCAGGCGAGGATCTAAATCCAGCCGGAGTGTGGGCTATTTTGTTTCCAATGTTGTAGTTGGGTTCGGTTTGAAGGAAGTGGTGTCTGTATTGCGGTAAGTTTTGTTGTGGATTTATAGGTAACTCGGAGGTATGGAAGTTTCGGTCTAGAGGTCGAAAGTTCCGGTTTTGAAAACCTATGGGTGTACGGGGGATGGAGTAAGAGTAGTCCTGGTTTTGTCTGTAGTATCCATCTTCGTCCGGTTGCCTCACAACGTATCGTTGACCTGAAACAGAATTATTTAATTAGTAATTATAGAAAAATGTAAAATACATCGTTTAAATTATTAGGATTCTTTAAAATTCAATCGCAAACTTATTCTTTGAGATACTTATTTTAAAAATAACGTATTTCATGTTATCAGTGAATATAGAATCTAGTTACAGGGTGGTTACAATTTCGATGCTCAACATTGGGATCTGTGAAACTATGAGAGATACGAATTCGGTTAAATTATTATATTATTTATTTATTGTTCCAAACAAAAAAAAACACTTTACATTAGATATCTTGGCAATAAAAGGCAGCTTGTGAGGATTGAACGTCTTAAGAGTCTTTTTGTAAGCCTATAGAATGCGGTGTCCCTCAGGGTTCAGTACTTGGGGCCCTAGTTTTATTTCTGGTGTTATCAACGACATTGCAAGTCTAGACATTAGCGGTAAAATCTGCCTCTTTGCGGATGACACCAGTTTCACTTGGAGCGGCACAGATGTTACGGCACTATATGGTACTATATCCAGTGACTTACCACCATTAAATCTTGATGCGATTTTCTAATCTCATATGGCCTAACTTTTCAAAAACTAACACTAAAGTTTTTTCATATAAAGTACTAGCTAGCAAAACCCTTTTCTTCAGCTTTATAACACCACTATTGAACGTCGTGGACTGTGTGAGATTCTTAGGACTTGTTGTAAACAACTTCTTTAAAATGGGACTTGCACATCGAAGGCTTATCAAAGAAACTAAGCTCTGCCTGTTTGCGCTAAGATCAGTTTCTAAGTAACTTAACTTATCAACATCTAGAATAGCCTATTATACACTTTTTGAGTCACACCTCACATAGACCCTTCGATTCTGGGGTACTTGCTGCGCGACCAAAATTTGATTCGTTATTTTCAATCTTCAAAAAAAAATTATAAAAGTAAATAAAAAGAGAGTTTCAATATTTACTCACTGCCAGAATTTCTTTTAAAAATTTCAAAATACTGACTCTTCCTTGTTTATTCATTTTGAATCTGTTTGCCTAATCCGCAAGCACATATTCTCTATTCGGGAAAGGCCTTCTCATCATAACTATCCACTTAGTAATGCGGAGCACGATATTAATCTGCCAACCCGAGCTCAGAACTAGTTTAAAGGCTCAATACTGTGCAATGCCAAGAAAATGTACAATCATTGGCCTTTGAATATCAAGTCACTTTCATTCTTTCCCGCATTTCGCAAAGCTCTAAAATTATACTTACTGGAGAGAGCGCCTATATGCGGTTTAAAACGACTTTTTTCTGATGTTTAATCATGAACAATTTGAATTTTAAAATTTTGATCATCTCACACACTGGTTAAAGGTCTAGTATTTAATATTTTATAACTCTTGATTTTATAATATATAACATTATTTTATCCATTTACTGTTTTCCTTTTGTAAAATTTTCTAGATACGCCTGTGTTCTGTAATGTCCATATATGTTTTATTTGTATTTTTATGACGTAAATTTTTTTTTGAATTGATTTGTATTGTATAACATTTTTACTTGTTTATTTGTATATTTGTTTTTGTGCTTTTTTGTTTTGCTTTTTCGATGAAGCTGTTTTGGCTTTTTGTACAATAAAGCGTTGTGTTTGTTTGTAACAATCGTAAAATCATCTGCAGGAGCAAAAGCTGTGTACAGATGGTCTACATCATTCACATATGTTTCAATTCTAAATATTAAATTAATTTCTATAATAATCATATTCAAATATCCTAATCACTAAAACATTTACTATAGACAACAAAACAGCCTATTAAATACTCAAACCATAATAATAATTTTATAAAAAAAACTATAATATATACTTTACAGAATATTTCTATGCATTTTTTTAAATCAACACAGTAACACAATAAACAAAATGAACCAGACCAAACATTTAGTTATGAACATTCACGAGTCTATCAATTGTTTCTCTATTGGATTCTAGCAGAAACAATTTTAGATGCTTTTTGCATAGAGCTCTGAAATTCGAAGTTATTAGAATATTTTATTAAATCCTTGAAAAATTATCTGCTCTCGACAGAAAATACTCCTTTGACCAATCGTCTTATTTGATCTAGTTGTTTTTATTGAAAAAATTGTGCTTTAAATCGCGTATTATGATTATGTTCTAAATTAGTGATGAGACCTTTATTATGAAACAATAAGGTCATAAGGTTATAGAAATATGTCTGGCGAATATCCAATATTTTTAGTTCATTGAACAACATATCAGTTGAGAATCTAATAGGTTTTCTATAAATTATTTTTAATATTCTTTTTTCGGCAATTTGTAGTTTTCTTATGAATACATCAGTCACCCCACCCCATCCAATTATACCATAATGTAATCGAGTTTCAATCAACGAATAATAAATTATTTTTAAATGTTAAAAACATGGATCTTATCATATTAGCTATGTTTTCTATATGATAATTCCACTTCAAATGCTCATCTATTACTATACCCAGATATTTAACCTTTGGTGCTGACTGGATATTGATAATAACATTATTGTACGTCATTGTAAGTGTCTTGAGATTTGGTAAATGTTTACTGTATGAACAGAATGACAAAAATTTAGTCTTTTCATAGTTAATTGTGAGTTTTTTATTGGTTAACCAGTTAACAATTTTTTTCAATTCAGTTTCTGCCTTTTTATGTAATTTGTTCCAGTCCGTATCAGAAAAGAAAACCGCAGTATCGTCTGCAAAACTTATGACACTACCATCAACATCCATGTCAAACAGTGCCCTGCGGAACACCACAGGTTACCGGTAATTGTTCACTGCTACAATCACCAATCTGAACTATTTGAGTTCGGTTTTCAAGGTAACTCTTAAATCAATTTAGTGGAATACCTCTAATCCCGATTCTTTCCAAAGTTTCTAAAAGCAGCGAATGGTCTACTGTGTCAAAAGCCTTCGACAAATCCAGGAAAACACAAAGTGCAGGTTTAATTTCATCAACTGACTGGTATATCTGTTTTGTTAGACAATGTATTGCATCCTTTGTGCTTTTGTTATTTTGGAAACTAAATTGTCTATTGCTTATTATATTAAATTTCTCCAAATATTTTACCAATCTATCCTTAATTTTAAAGTTTTACATGTGATGATCATATAAATGAGACAAAGGTTGCGTTATTAGAAGTATGATAAACGCATGTGAAAAAAAACGCTTGTATTTTGATTAGTTTCTGATTTAAGTAAAAAAATGAAAATTTATTTATAACATTATATAGAGCAAAACAAATTTTGTAGTTATATCCAATTTTTGACTACTAATATATAAAATCCTTGGAAAATTAAGATTTTTTAAAGTATGCCCAATAACGGGTCTGTCTGGTAGAACCATAGAGACTATCTAAGAGTAAGTATTTTTAAAAAATATTTTTATAAAATTTGACCTATACAGCATGAGTCTTAAATAATAGAAAATATTTTTAGGTGTAGTATATTTTGTCCTCAGAAACACGATTATGATTTTTTTGCGAAAGAAAATAAAAATTCAGAATTTTTCGGTGCACCATTGTTCATACTTAGAGTATGTATATTCATACTTCTGTTTCGATCTTGCTGGAAGCAATCCAGAAAAGGCTCTGAATGCCTCTTCTTCAATGTCAGAGGGAATACTTTCCGAATCGCTCATTTTTTAAACTAGTGACATCAATATTATTTACTGTCATAATGACATTGTCATACATGGTGTTATTTGAACAAAGGTATTAAGGTAATTATTGATTTTTAGGATAGGTATATACAGCGGGTACAATAATTTTTAAAATTCATTGCGTGTTTTTATTGTTAGACGTACATAAAATATTGTACAGGGTGTCCCACTAAGAATAGCTCTCGGCTGTATCTCGGAAAGTATTAGCCGTAGAGCTTACGGAAAAAAATATTTATAACTAAAGGGGCTATGAGAAATTGCAGGAAATTATTTTCAAGTTTGTAAAACGGCCGCTAGAGGGCGCAACTGCTATGGAAAATAAGAAAATGGAATTTTTACGGAATTTTGACTAGATAATGGATACAATAAAGGATAGCTTCATAATCTTCAGTAAATTTTGGATTTTTTTGTTAGAACCATTTTCCCCCATCTGCTAAAATAAAGTGGTGGGGGAAGGTTAGATCTATCTTAATTTAAATGTTAATAACTCCGGACTGGAAGATCAGAATCCAACAAGCGAGGGTTCGTTTAAAAGAGCGTTTCTTACTCTATATTATATCATAAAAATAATAATAATAAGGTTTTGAACGTAGACGCTATTAAGGTTTTGAACGTAGACGCATTCTTACAATTTAATAAACATAGCGCGTTTTTTTCAAAAAAAAATAAATACGATAGTATATGTAATTTTAGCTGATATTAAAGAGTAGTAAAAGCTTAAAAAGTCAGCGAAAAACGCATCTTTTATCTTTTGATTGCTTTTTCAAATTGTCAACAACTTCAGCTACATCAAATAATAAAGGCATTTTGAAAAAGCAATTAAAAGATAAAAAGCGCTGATAAGACTATTAAAATGTTGATCTAATAACAATTTGACGTTTATACTATTACGTCAAAAGCAACTTTTTTCCAAAGCCTACTTGACTTCACTGAATTATCGTTTCTTGTTCACAGTTATTAATATCTTAATTATTAGATATTAATACATCTGGTATTATGGTATTCTGGTATTTCGTCGATTTTAAAATAAACTAACTGTTCCTATGTAATTTTTTTGTTAGAATGGGCAT
>NW_022146805.1:0-36486 GCF_002938485.1 Sitophilus oryzae
TTGAAATATGGAACAACATGGCAAATAAATATAAAATGTAGAGGATTGTATTGTTTTAATATCAATTAGTTAATTATATGCACTTTTAACGTAAATTAGTAAGAAATAAGCATGACTTACAGTAATTAGTAAATAAATACACGTATTCGCAGACTTCAAGGACAGAAAACGGACACAGGAACATGAAAACTGGAGCCTTACACAAAAATCTGAAAACAGAAAAACAGATTTTTTAAACTAAAACTAACAATGTAAAAATATCAATATAAAATACAAATATACTAGGTCTACACTAAGATGCATTTAGTAAATTTAAACAAACATACTGCAGA
Source organism: Sitophilus oryzae (assembly GCF_002938485.1). Lineage (NCBI taxonomy): Eukaryota > Metazoa > Arthropoda > Insecta > Coleoptera > Curculionidae > Sitophilus > Sitophilus oryzae. The sequence continues at coordinate 333 of NW_022146805.1, forward strand.
TAATATAATTAATGTTTTGGCTATAGTTAAAAATGATCATACCTTGCAGTAAATTATTTCCATTTTCAAAAAAATCGCCGATCAAAGAGGTTATAACAGCATTTTCTTGCATCTGAGAAATGTAAAAACAGTGTTTATTTACTACCTATTTTTCATTTACATGGGACATTATGGGCAGAAACGTCATTTTGTGAAGGATTCTTCATGTAATATATATTTTATATACTTTATTACCTTTATATTTATAAATTTCAGCCGAAAAATTGAACTTCCAAAACGAAACTAAACGGAACGAATTAAAATGGCGTCGAATATTTCTGATAGATTTGTTCTAGAACAAATCTGTTCTAGAACATTTGTTCACAACATTTGTTCTAGAACAAATCTAAACTGTGAAGTTAGACCATTGTATCATGAAGTTAGACAATAGTTAGACAGAAACATTGCTGTTTTTGTCTAGGCGGCCATACTGGAATGACAGGAATGACAGAAATGACTGTTTCAATTTTCCTATTTCACTGTCACCCCCCTGACTCAAACTTCTTTCACTTCGACCGTGACTCACTTACCTCCATCAAAATTACAAGTTACAAGGTACTTCTAGAAGTGTTACAAACTTCAAATTTTGAATTTTAGGTAGCATTAAACTTATAATGGAAGGAAAAAATTAAAAATCTCGAAATATCCTTATTGGTTAAAAGTTACCGTGCCTGTCTACCCGCTACCGGTAAATGATTTTACATTAATATTGGTTACATTAAATTGCAAAGGATGTCTAACAAAGCGAATCGGTACTGTTTGATTTAATTTAAGAAATCGATTATATCGACGAAAGTCAAGACAATGAAACCTAACGGGACTTTTGTCGACAAAATGACAAAAACTGCGTCGAACCCTAATAGACGCTTCCATGTACTCAATGGAAATCGAGCGTTTTCGCGCCGATCTATTTCCTTCGGTCTGCCAATCGGATTTGGATGATTAAGAGCGTCTAGTCCATTTGATAAGTGGGTCGCTCGCATTTATGACAAAGATATTTGGTTTAACTGTACATCGAGTGCCTGCTCACCGCAGATCGTTGTCGCTCTGCCTACGACTAGGTCAGAGGCTAGAATAGATAGATTTTCGGTGAGAAAAGAGATACGGCGATATGACGAGCCAATAGAATAGTTCGTTTATAACTGGCAAAGAATGATCAACAACTATACACATATGTCCAAAATTATTGCATATCGGCAAATAGAGTATCTTTGTAGTTTTAGAATTAAATATTCCTTGTGTAGGAATTGTTCACATGTTTTGCACAAACTTTAAAAAAAATAAGGTAAGATAAGGAAAGTTTATCGCCAAGTCGAGCACAACGCACAACCGTACTATCCTTTTCTCGAAGGAATTAGCGATTTTGACCACCCTGTAACGTTGTAGTGGATAAACCAATAATATTAATTTTGAACATGGGGACATACTATAGCTGGCTAGATTACCAAAATATCTAGTAACTAAACCTTTATACCTAGTTTATGAATTATCGCTTGTCCAATTTCTTTAATTTCGACATTGACTCACTGACAGATTCATCAAAATTCTAAGGTACTTCCATAGATAAATGAAACAAGTTTAGATTGGAAAGTGCCCATAAGGACAATGTAAACACTATTTGGCGCTATTCTTGCAACGGTCGCGACCCAAAGCTTTTGAAAATTTCGGAGCGGTTCGGCTTTTTCCGGAATTATATCGCCAAATATTGTTTATTCAAATTGATTATTATTTTCTCTTAATTTTATAAATAAAATACAGTGTGTTGCATACAAGAAACTTTATTTTATATAAGGATATGCATGAAATACCTATGAAACATTGGAAACCGACGTTATGACGATGGTTTTTGCAGTTCACAGTTCACAGCACAGCTTTTTAAGTTTTTAATGCCACTTTTTCACAATTATCACGGGTTGGAGTAAATAAAACTTGAATTAAACTCACAAGATAGCAATAATTACTTTGAAAACGGACGCTATAAACCCTTTTCGGAATTTCTTCAATGAGAGCGGTTTAGATTTTGAAAGATTTTATCATTTTTGAAGATTCTGACTTTGACAAGAGAAAATTATTTCTGTTTTTGTTTTGCGGTTCATAGATAAAAGAAAATAATCTTCTATTAAGATAGATATGAAACTTAATAGTAATATTTTGGGTCAAAGCGCCCCTCCGTGTTCTTAGTAGAGACTACGTTTAATCCAGCGCCTTCGCCGTTTCTGCTGTAAATATTTTTTATGTTTATATTTGATTTCAAAGGATATATTTGATTTCAAGGTTTCAGCAACCAGTTTCTGTGAGCCTGATTGCACTACTAGAGACCATATTTTTAATATGAAGATCTAATGGGAAGAGGTGGAGCACAATTAGAGCATCTATGGGCGTCGATCTTAACGCCCCTGTAATGCACACACACGCACTCCTTTGTACCTTTCCAAGCTTGGAAATATTGGTTGTCTTCTTCCTTCTTTCTGATGTTTCGCAAAGAAACATCGAAAAGTTCGAAAGTTTAACAATCACTGTTTCAGGCTATATCGACAATAATAAATAGACACAAAATGCAATCGAGATCGTTTTAATTTAATAAAGCCCGTGCGCGAGTATCTCATCACTCATCTGTCGAAATCCGTGCAATTGCCTCCAATTTATTTTTCAATTTGGCTGCGATAGGTGCCGGGTAAGTCGGTCGCCGATCGCCCATTTGCATCTTCGACACGAAAAATGAATCGTAACGACTGGGACCTTTAAACTTTCCGAGTGATGCCCCGGCCGCAGATTCTCACGAACATAATGGTTTCACATAAATAACGCGCCGGTCGGTGCGGGATTGGTTTTTTGGTTTACGGCCGCGGTATTTAGACGGATAATTGAGAATGGTTTAAACAACTGATGATGAGGCGACTAGTGAGCCACCAGTCGGCATTATTATATGACACTAGGCTGTATTCCGTTGCAACACCAGGCGAATCAGACCTGGAAACTACGGTAAAAAGGGGTTCCTGGAAAACATCGGTTTGATACGGAACGGTTTGGTAAAATACTGGAAATGTCAAATGTTGACGTTTTCTAAATTTCTATACCTTTATTATAAAATTTATCTTTTAAGCATTTTTAATGTACCCATTCTCTGCTTTTACGTTTGGTTCTTCTTTTCAATGGAGTTTAATATTGAAAAACGCACGTGTGTTAAGTTAGCACAACCACTTTAAAACAAATGTATGAAACTATGTGGAATAATTGCCGTAAATTAGCCGTAAATTTGCCGTGAAAACGAAAAATTTGCCGCTCTTCGCTAAGTATGTTAAATCAATGGTTGTGCTAAGTTAATATTAAGTTAGCACAACCACCATTGGAAATCAGTGAAAGAACATATTTAGGAATTTTATAGTATAGAAAGAATTTGCCGTTTTTTTGCCGTTTTTAAATACAATTAAAAAAAATATCCTCCGATCATTCTCTATTCCCCTGCAACAAAAAATGTTATAGCGTCAAGGTCATATATTAAGTTAGCACAACCATTCCAGTAAACGTTAAGTAAAATGTCTGAAATTAGGTGGAACAATTGCCGTAAATTAGCCGTAAATACACCATGCAAACAAAAAATTTACCGCTCTATTATTTGTTTACAAAATCGATAATTTTTTTAATTAACGTAAACGATAAAGTTAAATTAGCGCGATTTTTCTTAAAATTTACTAAATGGGATCAATATCACTTTTTAGTACAACAGGAATATGCCGTAAATAAGCCGTGAAATCGACAAATTTGCCGCACTTTTATTTCTCTATAAAATCTTGGTTTTTAAAAATTTTTGGTTTTTGAATTTTATTTCATTTTTTTATATAATATGGAGGCAATGGTAACGCACATTTTGAAAATATTTTTGTCAGCATACAGGGCGATTCAAACATATTTTCAAACCAAAGTTGTATATTTTTAAATGGAATATTATATATTTTTTTAGCTCAGTGGATTTGCCACTAAATTTCTGTTTCAAAAATACCATAATGTCATATACTATACCGAATAAGTGGCCCCCCTACAAATAGGAGTCATTTTGACATCGAGATCCAATTTCTCATGTCACAAAACTCCCAGACACCAATTTTCATCTAAATATTGACGTTACTTCAGAAATTATTTGGAAAAAATCGAAATAAAAATGAAATTTCTACACCCTGTATCTCCGAAACTAAGCCATTTTAGGACATAAATTTATACGAACTTTCTTACTTATTTTTATCTGCAGAATATGCAGCCGAAGTTTCCGGAATACAATTCCGACCACCCTGTATAGTATTATAGTGAGGTTAATTCAGAGCACTTTTTAAAAATATAAAGAGTTCTACAGGGTGTCCCCAAAAAATGTTACATATCATGTTTTTTGTAATGGAACACCCTATACAGGGTGCTACAAATTCGAGGTACGAGCATTGGTATCTCGGAAACCGTAATAGATACGAAGCAACATTTGAAATTGTTTAAAAAATTATTTGTGACGTTAGAAAAATTGCATTTTCTATTCGGAGTAAAAATGACTTTTTGTGCCTCGCCTGAAAAGTCAAACGTACGTAAAAAAAAATATCATTTTACTCCTAATAAAACAATATCAAACACTTAAAACTAATATCAATAACCTTGGTGATTAACCATGAGAACCTGACGATTGTCACTCAGCTTTGCTCGTAGCATCGCACTATATCACGTGATTTGATTGAACTGCACCAAATATCTGGAAGGGCTAATTTTGAGTCTGCTAACCTAGCCCTCCCCAACTAGCAAATATAGTTCCCAGTCCTTTTTAAAATGTCACTGCTCCTAAACTATAGTTCCTAGGCCCACTCTGCCACTTAAAATGTTACTCTATAAGGAATAGTCACTTTGAAGTATATTTCGAGAACGACCGGTTAGTGTCTACCTACCATAAAAGTGGAAAATAAACACCCCGATTGCAAGTCGCAAACATGTAATTTAAAGAAGTGGCTGGAACTACCCGAATCTTCGAATATGACACCATAATAGACCAAAAACTTTATAGTAACTTTTCAAAGTAGCGGTTACTAACAAGTGCTACCATAATGCCTCCATTAAGTTTTTGTTACTTTATAGTAGGTAACAATTTAAGTTACGGGGTAGTCGCGGCCACGACACCAAGTTACTTCTAATTTATAGTAGCATTGAAAGTAGCAAAATGGTTACTGCTACCTTCCTAGGTCACTAAAAAGTAGCCGTCGCTCATCCATTGTCACTAAAAGTCACGGGGGTCAAAACGGCTACTTTATAGTGACCGTAACTTAATATACCCTAATAAATGTAATTGCCTCAGATTGCATGGTGTGCTGCTCTGTTTTAGTGTTTTCTTTTACTTGCTTTTATGCTTTATTAAAATTTTGTAAAATCCCTAAGCTGAATAAAAATAAATTTAGATATTCTAGTACTTTCTACCGAAAAATTAAACAAAAGGATTCACTGCGAGCCGATGCATCAACATCAGAAACAAAAACTACATCTTTCTGTAATCCTACTGATGAACATCATGAATCAGGTAGCGACTGAGACATTTTTGAAGCTGTTTCTGTTTTTGTAGATGAATGTAGTGTTAGTTCATCTGAAACTGAATCTCAGAGGAGAACTAATTTGAGAACCAACAACAATATAAAACAAAGAGTGGGCGTTAAAATACTCTACACCTCATGTAGCTCTGAATAATATAGAAACACTATTAATAGAAAATGCACAATAAGTAAGAAATAACTTCAACGGACAACGCGGAACGTTATAGTGGCACCAATGGAATGTATAGTCACCACCGGCACCGCCGCGATCGGTGGTACCATTAACGCTCCAATTAAGTGGCAATTTGGTGGCGCAGGAACTTTCTTGAAGCAAAAAAATCAATTTATGGTTCCAAAGAATCGCTGACTATGTAGTTCCAAAAGTTATTGTTTCCATAAAGTCGCCTTTGGTAGCTACAATTGTCACTTTATCAATCCGAAGATTTTTAAAGGTCCAAATGGGTAGGGTTGGCCTAATATGTTATTGTTCCTTGGTACTTTGTGGAAGCCATTATAGAACTATAAAGTATTTTTCGGATTAAACGGCCATATATTTTCTTTTCATGAATTTTAGACGCACAGCCAAATGGCTCAAACATTATACGTTTTAAGCCAAATATACCTAGATTAAAAGCTTTTTCCTTAGTTATTTTGTTATTTCTAACGGTGGACTAATATTTTAAAGTTTGACCCCGGTTTCAAGCAAATTATTATTATTTTTTAATTACAAACATGAGTTTCTATTGCAAATAATATAATAATTTGAAAATTTTGAGAGGCGCTCGAAAATGTTGTTATATAAACCCACTACTTTATTCAGTAAAGTTGATTGCGTTCTGGAATTTATCTAAAAAGGCGTTAAAATCACACGGTAAATAATAAATAACGAAAAAATAATAATGGATTCCATAATTATTTTCCATCATGACATTTATTTTTATGAAATGTGAAATTGCATGAAGAGGTCGCTGCGAATAAAGTTCAACAGTTTAACGAAAGTTACACATGTCGGTGGATAACACTTTTGACTGCCACGAACCCGCGACTAGGCAGCTACCTAACGGATAAGTCGCATTCACCAGTAGGCTACTTTATAGTAACACATCATAGTAACTCTTTTAGTGGCAAAAACTACCCAAAACACTACTCGGCTACTCAAAATCTTACCCCATTTTGGTCGCAGTTACTCAGCAGCTACGAATATACGACGTAGCCGCCGATGGTCACCGCCCACTTTGTAGTGGCTTTGATAGTAGCAGTTACGTATCTGCCACTATAAATGCTAGTTGGGTCATCTAGTTACGCCTCTGCCCTGTATACTAATTTCGGGGAACTATAAAATAATCATAACTGAATGTTCTGTAGTAAAAATATGATGGTAATTATAAACAGCTAAGACACATTTCTATAACCCCTATTCAGATTCTAATCTCGAAATTAACTAAGCAGCTGTAATTGCTAAACATTTACGGAGATATTTCCTTATTTACATGTGTTGAATGTAAACAGAAAGAACCTTGGAAGCGACTGAATGAACTGGGGAATTTAATGGTACAACCTTACGCTACCGGTACGACGCGACGTGTCAACCTTGATGGTGAAAGAATTTGTGAATGAGTTTTCTTAGCTTGCGAAATATGCGGTACTGCTGCGACTGAATCGATGTAAAATCGCGCTGCGAAGGACATTTAGGTCAAAGCCTCTAACTAGGAAATATGTGTTTTAAATATGTTTTACTAACGATAAATGGAATAATAATAATTTAATTTTACTTCATCATTATTTAAGCACTATTGTTGCTAGAATAAGAAATAATTTTATTTAAGTCCAACACACTATTTTTATTTGAAATTGAACACTGTGTTAAACTGGGAACTAATCTTATTTTATGTTACTTTACTCTAGAACAGTAATATTGAATTTTGTGATCTTCGAGCTGCAAATATATGAAACACTTATTCAAATATATACAATTATACTAATCGAACATTAAGAAGTGGTACTATACTATGGTACTATATTTGGGTACCACATTAAATGTTTCATGGCATCATAATATTGCATTGTCACCAATGACCGAAGATACGCAAGAATACAAAATTGAGTCCAGTCGAACGTCAGAGTGTGGTACCATATAATATGGTACTGTATTATGGGACCATTCTTTATATTCTTCGTGGTAATATAACAATGTATTACCATCGAAGATACATAAGTGCACCAAATTTGAGCCTATTTTTGATTCCGGGATTGGTCCCGCGGGATTTATAAAAACCGAGTTACCTTGATTTTTTTTCCTTATTATGAAAAATGCATGTTTCATTGAAAATTCTTTTGTTTCAAAAAACTAACTTTAACACATAACCAAGAAACTAAAACATACTCTCTTCATTCAATTCAGACGACCAAACATAATTTAAAAAAAAATAAACATAGGTGAAACAGAGGTGAACGTGAATGCAGTAAACATAAACAGTAACAAAATATAACAAAAAACGATACTTTTAATAGGGAAAAAATCTAAACAAAAAAGAACATCAACATAGGTAATGGGTGCAGTTAACATAAACATTAAAAAATATAACAAAAAACAATTATTCTCGTAGGAAGCAAATTTATCTAAGGCCAAAAAGAACATAAAATGCATAAGAAAGAAGAGAACATAAGAAACTTCAGACCGAAGGAAACAGCCATCTGACGACCGGTTTTGGGACTTCATCCTCATCATCAGGCCGACTTTGCTAGATCTTTCGATCTGCAAAACAAAGCGCAGAAATCGCACTTGAGTACCAAAGATACTACTACAATGACGAGGTCTAACGCCCTCGCCATCTAGTGGCAGTCGTACACATCGTACCAATCGTACCACTAAATAAAACCAGCGGCCAGGGGTGGATGGGCTATATGGGAAAACGGGAAAATTCTCGGTGGGCCGGTCCCGATCAGAGCTCAAAAAATATTGGATTAGCAAAAATTAAATGGTTAATCTTCTAACAAAAGTGACGTAAGATCCTTAGTGACTCTATAACTAACTAATCAATTTGCATCAGTATAATTTACACCCAATTTGTAAATAACTATTGTAAAATGTCTTCTCTGGGACATTTATAATTTTAATAATCATCTGTTGTTTGTTCGGTTTGAAAATTTTTATTATACAAGGTGCTATACTATAAGTGCAAATATTTTCAGGGCTGGTAGATCTCAATAAAATAAACGTAATGTATTCTCTTTTTATCGAGTTTCAAATAAGTTCGAGTTGTTAAATTTGAAATTAAAAAATAAGATTTATTTAAAAAAGCCACCTCAATTTTTCGGTAATAGTGCTGTAATATCAGAGATTTAAAAACTATACTGTGGAAAAATTGGCGGTGAACAAGAAGTTCTAAAAGTTTTCTAAAATATACAGGAAAAATATAAAAGAAAATGCTCGATTTTTAACATATTTTTGCAAAACCTCATAGACGTGTTCCTGGGGTCGAAATATACCACCCATGAAAACATTTGCACTTATTGAAGACTCACCCTGTATAGTTTTACCCACTATTCTTTTATTAATAACTAATAAATATGAGTGACTGGCAGCAAAAAAAAGAATGAATAGCATTAGTTAAATTTAAATAGTCTCGATCTAAATGTATATTAAGAATATGGTCTACGCCACCATTGACAACTGGGGGCCTCGGTGCAATATTTTTCGAGCTCCCCTTTGTAAGAAGGTAGACGAATTTGATGCGAACTCTGCGGTTGATGGAGAAAATATATCTATATCTATGCTTGGCTTGAATTGGGGACGGACTAACATCCAAGTCTGAGAAGTAAAAGCCAAGTCTAAATTGTTCTTTAAATGTTGCTAAAATGAATTTGCTAAAAATTACTGAGACAGCAGAGAAGAGTTAAATAAGGTTTAAACTAGATTAGATAATAAAATATTTAATATGTCTCGAAAAATCCAAATATACTTATTATGGACTGTAACATAGCATTACATCAGAACATTTATATCCACTGCCTAGGTATTGCCTAGGTTTTTTTCGTTTGAGTCATGACATTATCATACAAGATGCCAAATGTAGAAAAGTATAGAGGAAAAGTGTCGTGATAAGAACTTATATAACAACCTAAACATGCTGCAGTTTTAAAGGCGTCCGCGGTTCATTCAGTTAAAACACGTGTACACGAGGAGGCTGCTGCTGTAGCAGAAAAGAGAGAATTTCTTCAACAATTTGTAAGAAAGTATATAACCGAAAAACTAAAAGTAATGTATTTTTACAGAGGATTGGGTCCGCCGAACTGAATGAATCAGGAAGTCTTAAAGTTTCTCAAATCGTAGCCTATTCAAAATCAAATAACCGTTATCGATAATGGAAATAAACAGTAGAACTCTGTAAAACTGAGCCATTTGTAGTAAAATTCAGATGTCCGACCTAATATTGGCCTTTTACGAAAATTTTGATCAAGATAACTTAATTTAAAAAAACGGTGGCAAAAGCTTTTTCGCACGAGCGAAAAACACCCTTACCCAGGGGTGGGATGGGAAGTGGAAACCGGCCTGAAAAACAGGCAACCGGCCCAAACTACCACAAAAAACAAAATGACCATAACGAAGAAACATATATTTTATTTATTAATATATAAGTAAGAGTGTTTTTGTTTGTGCGAAAAGCTCTTTTGCCTCCGGATTAAAAAAAAACATTGTAATGATCAAAATTTTCTGTAAAGACCAATATTGGGTCGGACATCTGAATTTTTACTACAAATGGCTCAGTTTACAGAGTTCTACTGCTTTATTTCCATTATCGATAACGGTAATTTGATCTTGAATAGGCTACGATTTTGAGTCACGATTTTGAGAAACTTTAAGACTTCCTGATTCATTCAGTTCAGCTTTCGACCTGAGCTGACCCAATCCTCTGTGAAATACATTACTTTTAGCTTTTCGGGTATATACTTTCATGGATATTGTAAAAATAAATTCTCTTTTCTGCTACAGCAGCAACCTCCTCGTGTACACACGTGTTTTTAACTGAACGAACCGCGGTCGCCATTAAAACTGCAGGTTAGGTTATTGTATAGTTCTTATCACGAAACTTTTCCTCTGTACTTTTCTACATTTGGCATCTTGTATGATAATGCCATGAATCAAATGAAAAAACCCTAGGCAATACCTAGGCAGTGGATATAAATGTGTTCTGATGTAATGCTATGTTACCGTCCATAATAAGAACATTTGGATTTTCGAGACATATTAATATTTTATTACCTAATCCACTTTAAACCTTATTTAACTCTTCTCTGCTGTCTCAGTAATTTTTTAGCAAATTCATTTTAGCAACATTTTAAACAACAATTTAGACTTAACTTTCAGATCTCAGACTTGGCTTTTAGTGCGTACACAATTCAAGCCAAGCATAGATATAGATATTTTTTCTCCGTCAACCGCAGAGTTCGCGTCAAATCTGTCTACCTTACAAAGGGAGCTCGAAAATAATGCACCGAGGTTCCCCCTCAGTTGTCAATCTACGTTACCGTATTCTTAGTATACATTTAGATCGAGACTATTTAAATTTACCTAATGCTATTCATTCATTTTTTTTGCTACCAGTCAGTCATATTTATTAGTTATTAATAAAAGAATAGTGGGTAAACCATACAGGGTGAGTCTTAAATAAGTGCAAATATTTTCAGGGGTGGTATATTTCGACCCCAGGAACACGTCTAAGAGTTTTTTTTTGTAAAAAGGATGTTAAAAATCGAGCATTTTCTTTTAAACTTTCCTGTATATTTTAGAAAACTTTTTGGAACTTCCTGTTCACCGCAAATTTTTCCCACGGTATAGTTTCTGAATCTCTGATATTATTACGGTACTAAAAGAGATGCAAATGTGAAAAATTGGGGTGGCTCAATTTTTTTAAAAATAAATCTATTTTTAAATTTCCAGACTTAATAACTCGATTGGACTTATTTTGAAACTGAGATGAGATGATTTTATTGAGATCTACCAGCCCTGAAAATATTTTGCACTTATAGACTCATCTTGGTATAATAAAAAATTTTCAAACCGAAACGAACAGATGATTATTAAAATTATAAGTGTACCAGAGAAAGAAATTTTACAATAGTTATTTTACAAATTGGTGTTTATGTTTAAAAGCAACTGACGATTATACTGATGCAAATTGATTAGTTAGTTATGGATCACTAATGATCTTACGTCACTTTAGTTAGAAGATTAACCATTTAATTTGCAAATCCAATCTTTTGAGCTTTCTCCTGATCGGGACCGGCCCACTGGCCCATCTTTCCACCGGCCCACCGGGGATTTTTCCCATTTTCCCATATGGCCCATCCATTCCCTGTATATTAATAAATAAAATATGTTTCTTCGTTTGGTCATTTTATTTTTATGGATTTGGGCCGGTCGCCTGTTTTTCCCGGGCCGGTTTCCACTTCCCCATCCACCCCTGCTAGCGGCCTAATGAAAAATCAAGCTTGCTTCACCTACGCAAACGTAGATGGAGCTAAAAGCAAAGTAGGGTCCTATATAAAATATAAATAGTATACAGAAGCGTAAAAATGCGTAAAAACGCTTCGTCGTACGTGGGAGGCAAAAGCACAAATAGCGCACGATTTGGGCGGTGCGAGCGACGCGTATTTATCAAACGTTTTCTTACGAAACTGTTGTGTCTAATGTTGTGAATAATATTTCTTTAGGAGAGTCGCGCGCGCGCGCGACTGAAGCGGCCTCGAAGGCGATTTAAATCTGTCGCTCGTGTCGAGCTCATCGCCCGCTGTTGTCGCACGCGTCGCCCGCTCGCTTTTGTCGCCCACGTAGGACGAAGTGTTATCCCCTACTTTTTACGCTTCTATATACTATTTATATACAGTATCAGGTATGCGACAAATAGGAAACATTTTCAAAACCTATTTATTTTATATATGGCTTTATTACGTGTATTTCCAATGTGGTGGGCACTAGCCGTTTTCTGAAAGCGTTTCCCGATGCGGAATCATAACTTTTAGAGGAAATGCTTCGGAAACATTTTCTACATTTCGACCTCCGCCATAAATCTTCTTTTTTGTCTTAATATTTTTGTTTTATGTTTCTTCACACAAAAAATGTCTGAAAAATCAAATTATCGTTTAATTTAATATCGTACTTTCACATTTTTAATGCCCCTTCTATATATCATTATTTGATGCTACAAAATATTTTTGCGGAACAGCCTATAAACCTATATTTTTAGTTAAAAAACGCTATCACTAGACAACATGGCGGAATTTTAATTCATTATTTTATAAAATTGATATGGATCGGACACAAATCCATCTACATTATATCATATTTGTGTCTAGAAAGAGAGAAATCCTGTGATTCGAAAAATGAATCAACAATAAATGGAAACCTTGTTTCCATAATAAGTTCTGATTTAGCGCTATCTGTGTACAACAACGCCAATCAACACATTTTTATTTACTTATTATAATTAACACAATTAAAACATTGTCGAAAAAATAAAATAAACGTTTTCTGGTAAAATGGGTAGGGGTACTGGCTGTTATTACATTTATTCCTAAACAAATCATCTGTGTAATGTGTATAATAAATTATTATCAAATCGCAAAAGAAAATGTCTGTATTTGTACGGCACCATATGTCCTTGCTTCTGCTTTTTAAATTATAGTACTATAAAACTTGAAGAATACTTGCTTAGATGCAAAAATGCCACATTTGTTTTTAAAAGTTTCCAAAAATTTGTGACGCTAAGATCTTTATATTATATTGTATATATGTATATGTTATAGCTTATGTAGCCAAACCATATTTTGGTAAAATGTTTCAAATAAAAAGCGATTTATATACCTAATAAATTAGATTAAATAAATAATTTATTAATTTTACTTTTATTTTTTTAATTGCATTAATAGTGGTTATTAAATATTTTAAACTATTCTATTTATTTAATTATTTTAATATCCCAATTAATTTTATTAATTGTGATTAATAAAATAGCGTTTATCTCATCATGAGATCGAAATCGACATTTTTAATCGGCATTAAATGGCCTAAACAATTTTACTAACAAGAGAAATAAAAGTCAATGGCGCACATGTTTTTTTAGAAAAATAATCCAGTGATAACCCATATGCACGTCCCATTGTGAATATATCTACACTTTTTAGCATTAAAATATGTCTCACTTATAGTAACTTTTACCCTCAAAATTTCATTCGAATCGCTGGAAAGCACTTGGAAGAAAATTATAATAAATCGAAAAAAAATTAAGATTTTAACTTCCTGTAACAACGAAACAAAGCAAAATCGGACGTTGTTGATATAAAATTTAAATCATATTTTTACGTGAGGAATTTTCCCACGAGACACATGTTTTTCGGAACACCCTGTATAATTCAGTTTAAATAAAAATATAGAATTCTGAAACACAATACATACATATGCAACCTTATTAAGGTAAAATTAAAATTGTAAAAAATACGTTGTTATTAGCAGATACCATTTCACAGTCTGTGAAATATTAGCAAAGCCTCCTCGAATAGAAACTAAGTTAATTACAATAATTCTAAATGATTACTCTAGCATAGTTTGGCCGTACGTATCGACGTAGTACAGAAAGAAGTGTGTAACTGATGCGTGATGTTTCAAAACAGTGAAATCTTCTTGAAACGCAACTTTGATTTATGATCTCTATGCAGAATATATGGATCAATAATTTTTAATTATTATAAACAAAAAAAATATGTTCAAAGCAAAACCTTTGAAGGCGGGTAAAAGGACAATAACTCACAATCTTTAAGTTGTTTAATTTAAATTTTAATGCTTAAAAAGCAAGGGGGGCGACATGTTTCGGGAATTTAAACTATTCCCATCATCAGGCCCAAAGCTAAAACAATTACAGAGGTCAAATTTATAAAATACAATCACAACAAGTTAAAAAGTCAAAAATTTTTTTACAAAGTCAAAAAATTATATCTATCACAAAAATTGTTCAATCACAGATAACAATATGGTATGCTAAATTTGAAAAATTAAAAACAACTAGACTCAAATCATAAGGTGAGGGGAGCCGTATAATCAACTATAATTAGATAAATTGAAAGAAAAAACAAGGCAATAATCAAATCATACCTCAATGCACAATTCAAATAAATTTACTTAAGCATTAGTTAAATTTATTTTGAGAGATATATTTTTTATATATTTTTTTGTATTAGTAATGTAAGTTGAGAATTAATTATTTCAATCTGTATATGCTGATATTCAATTTTGTAGGATATTTTTTTTTAGTTATGTTAGTTAAGAACAATTTAAGAATTATGTTTATTTATTTATTTTTTAATTAGTATATGTTGAATTTTCATTTATATTTCAAATTTATATATTGTAGAAAATTAATATCTCCTTCAGTTTAATTTTTAGAAATTTAATACTTATTTTAATTTATACAGGGTTGTTCACCACATACGACACGGAGTATTGTAGTTAAATGACTAGATTTTTACAAATTGTAAGTTTTGGGTTCACGAAGGACTATTAGAGCTACAATTTAAAAATATTTTTACAAGATACAGGGTGTCCCAAATAAATAAAAAATATCAAAGTTGTATTTTTTTAAATGGAACACCCTATATATTATTACATTTTTAGTTTCTACGATTAAAATAAAGGTAAATTTGATTAAGGTTTATTACACTTAAACCTTACCGTTTTTGAAATATTTTCAATTTTGTGAAATTGCAGTATAAATTTTAAGGCTTCATTTCTCCGAGGGTATCAAAGTTTTTAATACTAAAGATTCACTGAAGTTTATTTATTGATCAGTTATTGTGTTGCAATAATAAAAACTTTATTACCTTATACAGAGTGTCTCAAAATTTATTTTAAATAATTACTAGCTTTAAACGGCAATAACTTGTTTGATTTAAATGGAACACTATGTATATTTTATGAGAATCAGATGCACAATTAAATAAATTATCTATAGTGTCATGGCTGTGTTAAAAACACTAATTTATTAGTTTAAATAAGGAGCCTTGGAAAAATAGATTTGATTGTCTAATGTTTTTCGTGTCTTTTTTTCGTCCCGGCCGGTTAAAAGATGCTTAAATCGTATTTTTAACCATATCTCAATTTTTTTAAGTGGAACAAGGGTAGCTTATTAGCATATTTAGAAAAAGCATTTTTTTATGAATAATTTGATACCACACACATAGTATTTCGAGTCAAATTGTTACAAATTGTTCGCCGTTATAAACCGCATGTTACAATGTGTTACAATTTGAAATAAACCATATGCAAAAAGGTCAAAAGTTGACATATGATATGTCATCCTATTCAGAGTGTCATTTTCGATCGCGTAAAATAGAAAGAATTTACACAGTTTCTTCTTCACGCCCGTAGCATTAGATGAGCTCCGTAGTACAATTAAAAGTATTAAAAATAAATTCTCATCTGGGACTGATGGGCTTACTCTCAAAATGTTCTCTGAACTTCCGGAATGCACATTAATCTATCTTACTACTTTAATTAATGAGTCATTCCAAAAAGGAGTTTTTCCAAACTGCCTTAAGACAGCAATAATTATTCCTCTGCATAAAGGAGGAGATAAAGATTAAGCTTCGAACTATCGCCCAATTGCTCTCCTGCCCACATTATCTAAGATCATTGAAAGATTGCTTAAAAAAAGGCTTCTATCTTTTCTCCTTAAATATAAAGTAGTTTCTACCCATCAATTTGGATTTCTAACTAACAGTTGCACAAATGATGCTATGTTCGACCTTTTTAATAATGTATACTCTAGCCTGAATAACCATCACTCTACAGCTACAATTTTCTGTGATTTCTCTAAGGCTTTCGACTGTGTAAATCATAATATCTAAATTAACAAATTGCAATACTATGGATTCAGGTGAGTGCCGCTGGAATGGCTTAAGTCGTATCTTGGCAACAGAAGGCAGCTTGTGAGGATTGATACGTCTATATCTTCTTGTAAGCCTATAGAATGTGGTGTCCCTCAGGGTTCAGTACTTGGCCCAATTTTATTTCTGGTGTTTATTAACGACATTGCAAATCTAGACATTAGCGGTAAAATCTGCCTCTTTGCGGACGATACTAGTTTCACTTGGAGTGGCCCAGATGTTACGGCACTATACGATACTATATCCAGTGACTTACTATTAAATCTTGGTGCGATTCTAATCTCCTATGCCTCAACTTTCAAAAACTAAAGTTTTGTCATATAAAAGTACTATACAACCTTTTGTACTTAATAACACCACTATTGACGTCGTGGACTCTGTGAGATTCTTAGGACTTGTTGTGGACAACTCGTTAAAATGGGACTTGCACATGGAAGCCTTATCAAAGAAACTAAGCTCTCAAGCCTGTTTTGCGCTAAGATCAGTGTCTAAGGAACTTAACTCATCAACCTCTAGAATGGTCTATTATGCCCTTTGAGTCGCATCTTCGTTATGCCCTTCCATTCTGGGGGTACTTGCCGCGCGACAAAATTTGATTGTATTTTCAAACTTCAAAAGAGAGCAGTTCGATACTTATTGGGACTAAACAGTAGAACTCACTGCCAGAATTTCTTTAAAAATTTCAAAATACTGGCTCTTCCTTCTTTATTCATTTTGAATCCGTTTGCTTAATCCGCAAGCAATATTATTCTCTATTCCGAAAGGCCCTCTCACAACTATCCACTTAGAATGCGGAGCACGATATTTATCTGCCAACCCTGAGCTCAGAACTAGCTAAGGGCTCAATACTGTACAATGCCAAGAAAAATGTACAATCAGTTGCCTTCGAATATCAAGTCACTTTCATTCTTCCCGCATTTCGCAAAGCTCTGAAATCATACTACTGGAGAGAGCCCTATATGCGGTAAACGACTTTTTGTTGATGTTTAATCATGAACAATTTAGAATTTTAATTTTAATATTTTGATCATCTCACACACTGGTTAAAGGTCTAGTATTTAATATTTTATATATAACTCTTGATTTTATGTTATTATAACATGATTTTATCCATTTACAGTTTTCCTTTTGTAAAATTTTCTAGATACGCCTGTGTTCTGCAATGTCCATATATGTTTTATTTGTAATTTTATGACGTAAATTTTTTTTTGAATTGATTTGTATTGTATGACATTTTTTTAATTTTTTTATTATTTGTATATTTGTTTTTGTGCTTTTTTTTGTTTTGCTTTGTCGATGAAGCTGTTTTGGCTTTTTGTACAATAAAGCGTTGTTTTTTTTAGAAATATACCGAGAGTGCCATTTAAAAATCAAAAGTTGTAGTAATTTCCGGTGAAACAGAAAGTGACCAAAACAATTGAATACGTCAATTAATCCTAATTTATGTTGTATACTAACATACCAAATCTCGTTTCTTCATCCACAAAAATAAACAAATTAGCGGGTGAGCCACTTTTGAGATGCACCCGGTATATAGAGCTATAAGAAATAGAATTCCAACTTCGGCAGTCTCGTTCTGGTATAAGTGATCTTTGAAAACATTAGTATTTAATTGAAAGCAGTTGCATTATTTTTTATTATATTTTATTATTAAGAATTTAAGAAAATGTTCCTTTCTTCTTCACAAACAATTACATATTCAGTGCAGAATCAGTATTATGATCAGACAGTTTTGTCGGCTTCAAAATGAGGATCAGCCAGTGTTTGAGATGCATTTCTTTGTAATAATTTTTCTTTGTGTGATTCCTCTAATGATAAAATTCTACGATTCTGCTACCATTTTCAGTGTATTACTACATATTCAATCCGGAACAATCAAAGCCACCAAAAGATTTATATCTTTCCCACTACTATTAATAAATTAATTTCATTAATGAGGCAAACTTATAAGCTTTTTTTTTTGATAATAAGGATATCGGAATCCTCTTCAGCTTCTTGCGAATGAATATTTGCCTCATATAATTTTAAGGCATATCAGCCATTAATAACAAATAAAGGGTGTGGAAAGTAGAAAAAGTGCAATTTTGAGCGGTTAGTCTAAAACTGTTAAAATTGCTGGCTCTTGACCCAAAACAGTTTGTTTAGAAATTTATAAAAACGAGAATTATAGAAAGAAGGATTATTTACAAAAAGTTGTTAGCTTTTGAGTTATAAGTAAAATGCCACGAACAAATGGGATTTATATTTTTTTATTTAATTTTTTTTAATATTCTTCCACGAAAATGAATTCGCAAATCCCAGTTTCGGATAGAGCACTTAAAAAACATATAGAATAGAAGAAATAAAAACTATTCCAAAGCTTTCGTGCTAAGGATTTTTTGAGCATAATTTCAGTAAACTATAATAGGATACATCTATAGGATATAGTATAGTGTTTATAATGTTTAGTTAGATATTCTTCCCTATGTGGTGTGGTAATAGCTAATATCTAATATGTTAGTGTGGAAATTGACAGTACCGATTAATTATTGAACTGGATATTCGCTACTATTTGTTTAGATTACTGTTATTAAATATTTTCGTTGCTGTCATGGCACCCCTCGAATCCGGCGTCCCGGGCGGCCGCCCGAGTCGCCCGGCCCTTCCGCCGGCCCTGAACCTCCATACCATCTTATTTCGATTTTATATTTTAATTTTAATTTTTTATTTAACAAATTTTCATTTCAATACAAACTGTCGTTCTCCTTGGAGCCTCCGCGGCGTATGAGAGGCGCCCGTCTCCCTGTATTTAGAGGGTGTCCCCAAAAATACTTAATACATCAAAGTTGTGTTTTTTTGTAATAAAAAACCTTATATTAATTGATTTTCGGATTCTAGAAGAAAAATGAAGTAATTAATTTAAGTACTTTCCAGATGGTGTACAAAGTAATTTTACATATACAGGGTGTCCCAGGCTGAGCGTGCATTAGAAGTTTCTAGAGAACTACAATATCTAGATCGGAGATTTTTGCACATCATGTTTCACGAGATCTATGGATTAAAATATTTTTCAATATGGCGGCACCTCCGAAAATACCGGAAGTTGACAGCAACTTTCTTATTTTAAATGAGCGCCACCTTTTTTATTACATACTTCAGTTCTCTGTCAAATTTTATGAATTCTGGTACTAAACACTCTATACCTAACGTTAACCGTTTTTGAGAAAAAAAAATATTTAAATTTTTTGGACGAAAAAAACCGCCTGTCAAAAATATGTGTATAGCCTAAACGTCAAGTCTAGTGATTACCAGAGCCACTGTGCGATAAAGAGAAGATATGTGGCTTATCTAATTCAAAAATTACATTTTTCGAATCTCATATAATAATGACCGCAGCTGTCATGGAATTGAGCAATTTTAAAATTATCATAAATCATTTTTTTCAAATGAAAACCCA
Source organism: Sitophilus oryzae (assembly GCF_002938485.1). Classification (NCBI taxonomy): domain Eukaryota; kingdom Metazoa; phylum Arthropoda; class Insecta; order Coleoptera; family Curculionidae; genus Sitophilus; species Sitophilus oryzae. The sequence goes on from NW_022146805.1 coordinate 20,298, forward strand.
CTTTTTTATTGCGCTACTGAAAAGGCTTTTCAATTCGTCACTTTTTGACTATACACGTTCCTATACCTAAAATAAATTGTTTTAAAGTTATTTAAGATTTAGTTTTAAAGCGTATATTTTTCTTGATTTTAGTAGCCTACGACTTTAAACGTCAAGTGATGTAAAACAACAGATCTGGCCATGTCATATTGTGAAGCTTTGTTCGAAAAGCACTTTGAATAAGAAGACTAAGGAACGAGCATATCAAAAATCTTAGGTACACCGCGATGGGCCTCAAATATGGCCGACTTAAATTCCGGTTTATCAGTGTCGTTCTAATTTTACTTAAAAAATGTAAAACTATGATGTAGGGTAGACGTGGGGTAGACTCAATAATTTGTTGTTTTATGTTACGTTGTGAATAAATGTTGGTACATAGTTATTAAAATTATTATAAAAATATATAATTCTAATAAAAATACATAAGTTATAATAAGTATTTATTAACACAAACATCCGATACGCTACTGAAGCAGGTAAGTCAAATTAACGTATCTAAATTCTTTGACATCTAATCTTTGACAAGTAATAAATAAAAGCTAAAATGCAAGAAAAATATATAATTTAGTTAATTTAAGTGAATTTCATAAATGATCGGTTTACTACACGTATGTATATTATATAGTCAATTACTAGCGAAAAGTTGTTCCATTATTTCACTCAATCTTTGCCGAGATCTACCGCACGCTACACAACCAACTATTTTAGAGTCTTTTTCAATAAATCGCGATAGTGTCACTGTTAATTTAAGTTCTGCCATCTAGATTTACTACCTTTATACAACTATCAGTAGTAGAATAAATAATAAATAACATAAAATATGCTCCGTAAAGACTGCCAAATCCACAAAATTTCAAATCAAATTCAAATGTGTCAAATGAATCGTCAAACAGAACTGTCAAGGATCCCCACCCTAGAGTGCTTTTATGGCGCTTTTTCCGCCCACCATGCATGAATACATGGATAGCATTATGCTCCTTCCTTAGTCTTCTTATTCAAAGGAAAAGCAGCATCATTTCCGAGCCAACTTTGCGCTGCTTTTTTTTGATCATACGGAATATTATTAATAATATCTATTAGATATCATTATAAAGAACGAAAATACCAGATATATTTTTATAAATACACTTTTTAAACTCTTAAGCAGGCAGTAGTTATAATGTAGGAAATTCAAACAATTCGTTTTTAAACTTTTAATCAGCAGATGGAAATAAATTGTTGACCGTTTGACACTTAATGTCAAAGGAAGCTAGATAAAATCAAGAAAAAATATACGTTTTCAAATTTATTCTTAAATAACTTAAAAAAGATTTATTTTAGGCCACGTATAGTTAAAAAGTGACGAATTGAAACCTTTTCATTAGTGAAATAAAAAAAAGGGTTTCCATTTGAAAAAAAATGATTTATGTTAATTTTTTAAGCGCTCAATTTCATGACAGCTACCGCCATTATTATATGACATTTGAACAAGTTAATTTTTGAAATAGATAGCCACAAGTCTTCTCTTTATGTCACAGTGGCTGTGGTGATCACTAAATTTGACAAATTTTTTTGACAGGTAGTTTTTTTCATCCAGAAAATTTAAATATGTTTTTTTTCAAAAACGGTTAATGTTAGGTATAGAGTGTTTAACATCAATATTCATAGAATTTTACAGAGAATTTAAGCATGTAATAAAAAAATGGGGGCACCCGTTTAAAATAAGAAAAATGCTGTCAATTTCCCTTATTTCCGGAAGTGCCACCATATTGAAAATATTTTTAATCCATAGATCTTGTCGTAAAATAATAATGTGAAAAAAATCTCCGATTTAGATATTCTGGTTCACTAGGAACTTCTAATGCACGCTCAGTCTGGGACACCCTGTATATATTTTAGGTAAAGATGTATTAGAAATCTTAAATATTTAAGTTTTACCCGACACGTACACGCACCCCATTATCGACATTTATGAGGAACACAGAAATACAAAAATACTATTTTTTATCTAAAGTCTAAAGTCTAAAACCTATGAGTAATGATGCTGTTCCGTTAAAATATTTAGTTACGTTTAGCACATCGAAATAGCATCAATGAAATTCAATAAAACGGTGCCAAGAGATCCGGAATGTTAAATCTATAAATCATTTGAATGCATTTATCAATATGTAATATATAACTACATAACAATGTTTTATTTATGGTGTGTTCTATACGCTTAAGGAAAATATTGATGTTCCATATATTTCCAATCAGTTATGTCCTACTTGTCAATTCTATTAGTGATAATCACTATCCTTTATCTATCAAAACCTTTAACCTGTAAAAAATTGATATACAAATAACCTTGGTAGAAAAATTATATTTATGATATTAAAGGAACTTTTAGACGGTCAGTTCAGGTTGTCAATTCAGTTCAAAAATAACGATCTATTTAGACGTTCAGTTCAGTTTTTCGTTCAGTTGGTCGTTCAGTTCAAAAATAACCATCTATGAGTTTTTATTTTACTGTCGTGGATGAAGAATGACTAATTGCATTAGCTTTGGCCTCAGAACTGAAGAAACCAAGATAAAAAGAAGGAAATGGAGTAAAGAATGGCTTCTAAAGCGACTTTCCCTGTCACTGTCTCATACTCACTTACTTACCATGCCATTACTCGCTGACGAGTATTTGACCCGCATCAGAAGATGGTTACGCTCAAGGATGTAGAATGTAGAATGTTTAGGAGGTTTCTTTCTTGAGTTATAACCAGTTATAATTCATCATACAGTCTCAGGGCTTTAACAAAAGCCAGTATCTGAGACGGCTCCACAGAGGCCAGCTCTCCATCCTCGACATCAGATGTACCAAAGTTCATGGCACGAAAGATCGTCGTCTCGGCGCACTCAATGATAAGGTGTTTTGGTGTTTCCTCATTTTCCCCACAGAATCTGCAATCGCCGTTGTTTCTCAGCTTCAGCCTACTGAGGTGTTCGTTGAGGAGACAGTGTCCTGTTGACAATCCGAAGATTGTTTTTACTTAAATCAAAGAAAACCTTTGATTTTTCTCGGTCGTAATTTCTGAGGAACTTTTTCGAGCGTCTTAGACCGTTGGAGCACAAGGATACTATAGAGATAAAGATAGTACGATTCCTATCTTCCTGTACTGTCAGTTTTCCGTCACTATATGAATTCCGTCTTCCTATACCGTCATCTAGGGACCGAGTTGAAGTTCGCGCTAAAGATTTTAGACAGTGAGAGTTAAGTCTAGCGGGACAAAACCGTTTGGTTAGAAATAAGCAAAAAAATGTGTACTGATAAGAATAAATAGTAGACATTCCAATTGATACAAAAATGCACGAATTATTTTTTGACCGTATATATTCTTTCTATTTCGATACATTTTTATCAACCAAATGTGGTCGTTTTTTGCTCACCAAGGCAGAGGTCACACAAAAACAAAATATTTACAAGTGCTTATACATTTTATTCCAAAGCCAAATTATGTTGAAGATTGCCAAAGGTACCTATGTACTTTTCTACTGTACGTATATTATTTGTTAAAATCTTTCGTGCCTTTGTTCTGCAGATATCAAACTTTCACTTTTTTCAAATATCTATGTATTAAATGATGTTGATCTTTTAATTTACCAATAGTTACCAAAAAGTAGTAAGCAATTTTGATGCTAGAATGTTTGTCGTTTCCATGCCCATATTTATTTTTACCGGGTGTTGCCAAATTGTTGGAAAAAAACATGATTTATAGGAGCCTCGCACCAGTTCAGCTGCAAAGAATTTTTTTTGAAGCCCTCAAGAAAAAAAAGCGTTTCAAAACCAACATCTAAGACCCGTTTGACCGTTTTGCAGGATGTCGTGATGCAATTTTTGGATCCCAACTCTCTTGACGATGAAAAGAAAGGTGTTGAGAACCATCTGCGATCATTTTCCACTGTTTTATATCGGAAGTTGAGAAAATTGCTTTTCCTTAAACAATTTTTACAAATAGAATAAATTGTGGCTAGAAGGCATTTTGTTAGTCACAGGGAGTTCAAGCTTAACAGGTAAACGCCTAAAAGTTTCATTTCAGTCGGATAGTATATGCATAAAAATGAAACAGTATAAAAATGAAACAGACTCGTTAACGGGTCAATTGAAGAGTATTCAAAAGAAGAATTGGATTTTGCAAGTACTATGAGTTTTAGGGCTAGTGGGAGCAAGGATGCTGTTGTAATTGTTGAAACCTTAACTGAAACTTCATCGAAAAGCACTGAGTTTAAAAAATCAATGAATGTCACCAATCAGTTCGGCAATTTTCCTCAAAAGAAAAACATCTAAATGATGTTCTAGTTAAATAAAGCATGACGATATGTTAAAGCCTTTTTTAATTTCTGATAATATCTAATAAAACTAAATGATTATTACTAGTTTTAATAAAGGTTTAAAAAATTATCCTAGATACTTACTTTTTATATGAGTTTACATTTACCGAGTGTTAAAATTAAAATAAAAATATCCATTTTATTTATTTTGAAATAAAATAAAAATTTTCAAAATAAATTAGAATTTTTTCAAATAAAATATACAGGGTGTCACAAGATTATGTAGTAATTAAAAAATAACTGCTAAATAGAGTTTTTTTGTAAGTATTTTATCTGATATCATAATTTTATTTATTTGGCAGTAGTTTACAGTAACGTTTGTGTGTGTCAATACAGTTTTATTATCTTGTATTTATTTATTTATTAATAAATTAAGTTCTTAATAAATAAATAAATTTAACCATATGGTTGCTATATATTATTCCATTTGCTACGTTCTTAGATTTTAAGTCCCAAATATCGCTCCTGAGATTGTGTCCCGTTAGAATTACGAGAATTACCATCCGCCGCACTGTGGAGAGGAGGTCCCTGCGTGACGTAAACATCAACGGCGTCTACGATAGCGACGATTTGACGCGATCGAACAGTCCTTTGGAATATATTACAGTCCTTGGGTTACGCAAGGCGTTTTCTTTCATGAGCTTTCCTGGGACTGAAAAGCCCGATACATGATGTTATCTCTCTTCCACACTCGGGACATTCAAAGATCTCATTACTTTGTTGCCTCATTACTTTTTGGTTGTCGTTGTTAACTGAGTTTACAAGTCTCCTCCATTGCGTTCTATTACGCGCTGCTTCCTCCCACTGATGCTGCATACTTATCCCCTTTAAGTTTTCATGGAAAACATCCTTGTATTTTTTGAGTTGTCCACCCGGTTTCCTCTTACCCTCTACAAGTTCACCGTAAAGAAGAGATTTTGGTAGGCGGTTTTCTTGCATCCTGCATACGTGGCCAGCCCACCTTAAGCGAGATTTAGTAATCATGACTTCAGCGCTCTCGCAGCTTGCTTTTTCAAGGACTGATACGTTTGAGACATGGTGGTACCATTTGATTCTTAACAGTTGTCTAAGGTGTCTCTGTTGCAACTTGTTTAATGCGCTCGTGTGCCGGCGGTACGGCACCCGGGTTTCGCTTCCATATAACATGGTGGGGATTATTACTGCTCGATACACTGCAAGTTTCGTTTTTGTGCTCAAGTCATGATTGTCGAAAACCCTGCCTTTTAATTTCCAGAATGCTCCTAAGGCGCTGCTAATTCTGTGCTGAATTTCAGAGTCGATATTTGCCTTTTCCGAAATAAAACTGCCGAGGTAGTTAAATTAATTCGAGTTCAGTGAATTTCCTATAAAGTGATTCCGGTTCCAAAAATACCTTAATACCATAGAGATGATAGAGTATATTAAATGGTCTTTGAATTATGACCACGTCCATGAGGACGTCAATCTAGACGTCCAGGAACCTTCGTATGAGAACTTCTCATTGAGACGATCGACTTATTGTAAGTTTATCGCTAAGAAACCGCCGTTTGCCAGCTTTTCAAATTGATAATGAATTGCCACTTAAGGACTTAAGAACCGTACATCCGTACATATTAACTTACGGCCTACAAGAAGAAAATTAAATAAAGCAAATCTTATGTCAAGAAGGCCTGCTTCGGGACCAGAACTTACTAGATGTGTTGACTAAGCCCAAAACCAAAGGCATGGTTTTAATGTAAAAATTACGAAAAAATGTTAGTGCCTTCTTTAAAACCGAATGTTTCCAACAAAAATAAAGAGAGATGAACCAAAAAACAAACCATCGAGAAAGGATATATCTAGATGATAAAGTGATTTTTAAATTTCTTGCTGTTTTAACATATTTCACAGGGTGTTTTAAACTTTCACCAAAATAGCAACATTTTGTTTTCCCTCGTATAATTAACAGATGGGGTGTTTCATTTTTAATTTAGAAAAGTATACTAAAAAGTCAAGTAATTTGGCAACACACTGCTTAAAAAATCATCAAAATCGGCCCATTAAAATAAAATATATTAACCTTTAAAATAAATCCTTTTAATAATAAAAATATTAACCTTTTAAATAAAAGTTTTAGTGCCCATTTTTCGTACCGGTGAATGTATTTCAAAAACTATACATTTTAGTCATATACTTTTCTAATGAAACAAACCTTTACTTTTTTACTAGAATCAAATCAATTAATATATAGGGTGTTCCATTATAAAAAACATAACTTTGATGTGTAACTTTTTTGGGTACACTCTGTAGAACTCCAGATAATTTTAGAAAATGCTTTAAATTGACTTACATAAGCCCACAAAATTTCACTTCAATACAAACTTTTGTTCTCCTTGCAAAAACCGCGTCGTATAAGACGCGCCACCCTGTATAATTCGATTTCAATCAAAATTTCAATAATTAGAATATAAGCAGAATAGGTATATGTTATGCATTAGATTTATTTATTTCAATAAATTTACTTAGAAAAAGAATTAAAAAAATCAAAAAATTAAGAAGGAAATAATTAAGAATTTACTAAAATTACTAAAATAAAAAATTAAAAGCAACGAAAAAAAATGGGTAAACATTTTAGTATTTTATCTATAAAACACAATACAGAAGGTTTCGCATTAGTACATTCACAGTAATTGAATTCCGAGGTAAAAGTCTCTGAGCACTCCACTATTAGTACTTACAGTAAATACATACTGATAATATATAATATATAATAGTAAAGACATACTGTAGAAGTTTCAAGTACTAAACTCTACTAATTTTGGAAAATCTGTTACGAATATTATGCCTATTACAAAACTTCAAAAGTTTATATTTCTTGGTAGTATACTAAGGTAGCAAAAAATATTTTTTTTGCAAAACGAAAGCGTTTCCCTGAAGAAATTTATACCACTCTTTCAATTTCTCAAACAACACAAATTGCTACCCTTTCCGTCCAATAAAACCATATATTTTTTCGGTATAAAATTATATCATTATGCTTGTTCGGTAGTACGTTTATTTAATTTTCTCTAAAATGGTATGGAAGTCTGGAAAAGTATAAACCAAACCCATTTTAGAATATGCCAAAATTTTTATGAAGAATGCATTTTTTTCAAAATATTAATAATAAAAAAGTTTTTCTTCTTAGTAGTAAAGAGATACTGTAGAAGTTTCAAGTACTAAACTCTACTAATTTTGGAAAATCTGTTACGAATATTATGCCTACAAAAGTTCAAAAGTTTATATTTCTTGGTAGTATACTATAAGGTAGCAAAAAATATTTTTTTTGCAAAACGAAAGCGTTTCCCTGAAGAAATTTATACCACTCTTTCAATTTCTCAAACAACACAAATTGCTACCCTTTCCGTCCAATAAAACCATATATTTTTTCGGTCTAAAATTATATCATTATGCTTGTTCGGTAGTACCCATGATTTTATTGTCGTAACTACTGTAACTCAAACAGAGTTTTTGTCACTCGGGGTTAGTAAGAAGAAAGCGGTCATAACAGTACTTTAAATATCGATAAAAACGCTCTGGGAAGATTTAAGGAACCGATGGTAGTGGTACCAGTGGCGCAGTAATAGGATAACGGTATAACGCGGAGTTAGATAATTCTCTAAAAATAAAACGTCGTCGACTTGTTTGTTTGATTTGACATTAATTAAGGATCTGATATTTCGAGATGGAATTCAATTAGCCCTAGGATATTGAAATTGGAATTCGTTATTTTTTGCATGGCTATCTTAATTACGTAATAGGCTTGGTGCATTCTCCGCCGATGCTGCCACCATCGTAGAATATCGTAAACAATCGATATACAAGGTGGCGCACCTCATTCGCCTCGGTTGATTATATAAAAACGGAAAGATGTAGAAACAAAATTTTTTATGGGTATATGTAGAGAGACAATATGCATAATTTAAAATTATTTTCAAATGTACAGGGTGTGTCAAAATTAAGATCCATACCAAAGTTATGTTTTTTCTTATGGAACACCCTGTATATTATATAATTTTTGGATTGTTGGGCATAAAATAAGGCATTTATTATAAGGGTTTAATATGTATAAATGTAGTTTTTGAGGTATTTAAAGATATTTAAATATACATGCTATAATAAAAAAGTTCGTCAACACCCTGTACATTACGTTTCAAAGTTAATTCTTGTGCTGACTTTGAAGCTAGAGAAGTAAACTTCGCTAAAAATTGTTATTGCTTCCTTAAATGTATACAGGGGTATCAAAAATTGCTGGGCTATTTTAAATATTTATTTTACATAAAACTTCGTTATTCCAAATACAGTGGAGTCGCGATTTAGTGAAATTCGCTTCGAGTAAACTACCCCGTAGAGTGAACACACAAATGGTATTATTATGCTTCGCGATACAGTGAACAGCGGTAAACGCCGATACAATGAACTGCGACATACGTCGTGAAATACATAATATTGTAGGGGTTCCCCCGGCGAGTCGGGGATTACCAATTTGCGTGTTCCACGTTGTCGATTATTTGTGTCTATTTCATATGCCCACAGATCACATACAAAATAGATAGGCAACTCTCATGCATTAAATATGTCGGGAATTGGTCGGGAAAAATTGAAAAGGTCAAAAACCAAATGATGGGTGGCGACATCGAACGTGTGGCGAGAAAATCACATTTTAATATTAAGATTTTAGAATACAGGTATTTACAATAAGAAAAAGTTTAAACATACTAAAATAACGTCATTTTTCACTCATGTTCCGTAAAAATATTACATAAACATATTTTAAATATATTTTTTTAAATATTTTTTGTATAAACCTTAGTATGCAGAATATATACCTATTATTTCTTTGCTTGTGTCCTTAATCTCAAACTCCGCAAATGTGAACACCCCCGGAATAGTAAAATCGCTTTGCCAAAATAAGTTCACTAAATCGCGACTCCACTGTACCATGTAATAAATTTTACTGAAAAATGGTATTGGTTCCTTAAATTTATACAGGGCTATCAAAAGTTGCTGATCTATTTTAAGGATATATTTTATATAAAAACTTCGTTATTTCAAATACAACACTATGTATTTTTTTAAATAATTCGAAGCAGATTTAAATGCTCTTTCAAACTATATTAGGGTTTCCTATACCTATCTGGCTCAGATTTTCAATAAAAAGCGATTTTTCAATAAAATGGCAATCAAGATGGCTGGTGTCGCCATGGCAATATGCTAGTGACAGTTAGTAGCTATTTTCAAAATCGACATTACTTGATGGACTTTATTTAAATTTATTTAACAGTTTACTTTTATTTAATTTACCTGCAATAGTTTAATAAGTATTAATAATTTTATCAAGAAAAATAAAAAAGTAGTTCTTGAATTTATATTACGATGACTTGTAGATATATTGGATTTTCTATAAAAGAACCAATTAAGGCAAATTCATTTTCTTCACTTCCAACTAGAGGTTTCTGCTTAATAGGTTTTTCACATATCACACTAACAGCTCAGCGAAATAGGAAAAGTAGTATTTCAAAATTTTTAGTAAAGAAATAAAAAAAATAAATAGGAAAAGTAGTTTTTCAGTATTTTTTCTTGGTCAAGAAAATGTCTACTTGGATACCTTTGAGCATAAACCTTTCAGGCCAACAAGCAATTGTCCTCACAAAATAGAATCTATATGTGTTACTATAGTAACACATCCATTCCTTCCGCCAGCAGATACTGCTTCATTTTTCTTGATAAAATAATAAATACTTACTTATTAACCTTATTGTAGATAAAATAAATAAAAATAACCTGCTATAAATTTAAATAAAGTCCATAAACTAATGTCGATTTTGAAAATAGCTACTAAGTGTCACTAGAAAATTGCCATAGCGACATCAGCCTTTTTGATTACAATTTTATTGAAAAATCGCATTTTATTCAAAATCAGAGCAAGATAGGTATAGGAAACCCTAATATAGTTTGAAAGAACATTGAAATAACAAAGTTTTTATGTAAAATAAATATTTAAAATAGACCAGCAATTTTTGATACCCCTGTATACATTTAAGGAAGCAATCAAATTTGTTAGTAAAGTTTAATTCTCTGGCTTGAAAGTCAGCACAAGAATTAATTCTGAAAAGTAATGTACAAGGTGTTGACAAACTTCTTTATTATAGCATGCATATATAAATATCTTTAAATATCTCAAAAATCAAAGCTTTTAAACATATTAAACCCTTATAGTAAATGTCTTATTTTATGTCCAAGAATCCAAAAATGAAATAAAATGCCTGGTGTTCCATAAGAAAAAATATAACTTTGGTATGGATCTTAGTTCTGACACACCCTGTACATTTCAAAATAATTTTAAATTATGCACATTGCCTTCCCACATATACCCAAAATATTTTGTTTCTACATCTTTCCGTTTTCGTATAATTAACCGAGGCGAATGAGGTGCGCCACCCTGTATACAAATACACAGGTTTAAATAGCGAGTATACGAAAAATGTATTATTTATTTATTCTAAAAGTGTTAGGAAGTATAATTTGTGAAAATTCTAAAAATAAAAATAAAAAAGTAAATGTTTTGATATCTGCACAAGGCCCCCCCTAACTTGTATTATAATTTAATTCACTTTTTAAAGGAGTTCAACTACGGTAACGAGCATAGTTTTAATCACCGGTTTTGCTAGTGGGGCATGATTGGGGCTATTTTGGCTATAACGAAATTTTTTAAAGGTACATAATTATAATTTTAGAAGATGTTCATAAAAAATTAATCTAGTTGATTAAAAAAAGCATTCCATTAATATTGCAAATTATATTTTATCCGCTATTAGTACACACAACCAAACTTATATGGAATCTTTCTTTATTTCTGACTAAATTTCTAGCAAGGAAAAAAATTGGTATACAACTTTAAGATAAGGCTTTTTGTTGTAAATAAACACGATAATAAAGAATAAACGACTGCTGCGATTTATTTTCTTTTGAATTTTGTGTTCAGTAGTAAGATCACGATTGTCCGGTAATTTTCATTCGACCCAAAAAAAAATTTAAAAAATGCCTTATGTGGGATTAACAGATGTATAGAGGGGAATAATTATTGCTCTCATTGAAAAAGGAATGCCCCAAAGAGGCATAGCAGAGGCAGTAGGCATTACCCAGGGTGTTGTATCGAAAACATATGCAAGGTACCATTGCGATAAAAAAAAGTAGTACCTACAACAAAATATGATTTAATCTGCTGGTCTATAATAAAATATTTTCTTACAAACTGATAACCCAGTGTTATCAAAATTTTTATACTTTTATTTCGCCACGTAAACCTACCAATTATTACTAAATCCATGGTAACGCCTAAAAAGTTAGGTGGCATAATTATATTACATCATATTATATCGGTGGCATATCGATATCCTTATAGACCAGAAGTTCTATCTGGGACTACTAATTCTTGTACTACTTTTTTTTGATCGCAATGGTACTTGGAATTAGGAACACACAAGAACAGGCCCAGACAAAGTCGTCACAAAGTCACAACTGAACAACAGACCGCTTTGTGTGCCAAATTGCTAGAAGAAATCCCAATGGTTCTCATCCAGAGCTACAAAAACAACTTCTGGCAGCTACAGGTGTGACCGTTTCAGTTGAAACCATAAGAAAAAGTCTTCGTGCTTACGGATTCCACAGTTATCTCGGCAAAATAAAATTGACCGGCTAAATTGATGTCTTCAACATCAAAATTGGACAACTGAGAATTGGCAAAAGGTTCTTTTTTCGGATGAGACCAGAATTGGCCTAAGATCAGATGACCATCGAATTCAGGTTCTCAGAGCTCCAGGAAGACGAGCGAGACTCCAGGCTGCCAAATCTGTACCAAGATATAAAGGAGGAACTGTAATATTCTGGTGAGGTTCCTATGCGGGGAGCATAAAGTTTTAATTTCTTTATTTTTTCTTCTTTCTTTGTTCTTTTCACGGTAATTGTTTCCGGTGATGTTAGCACGTCAGCATGTTGCTTTCGGTGACCTCTGTTGTTACTTGGTCCTGGTTCTATGCGAGGAATTGGGAGAATTTCTTCGAATGGATTTTTGTCTTTACGATCATTGTTCTTTGCAATGACATCTGGAAAGTTATTATTTTCATTATGCCATTCGCCCTCAATGATATTTTCTCCTGGATTAGGATTTTCTTGACCTTGTCCTATTTGGTCGAGAACAAATGCATAATCGGGAATCCGTTCGGGATTAAACGGATAAATCCCACATGTATTAAACCCGGATGCTCCATTTTGAATAGTTGCTGCTTTACACCAGGCGACATTAAAAAGTGAGGCGAACTGCAATCGGCCTAGTTTTCTACCCGGATTATTGTGAATCCAATTTTGGCAAGTTTGGGACCAATAGGTTTTCAGTGGCTTAAAGAAAGACCGGTCAAGCGGTTGTAGCCAATGAGTACTGTGACTAGGCAAACAAAACAGGATCACATCGTTCGCTACAGCATAATCTAACAATTCAACATTGGAACAATGCGAAGAGTGTCCATCCATAATCATTAAAACCTTACCGTGTCCTTTTCTCGGGACAAAGAATTCACGAAACCATTGGAAAAAAATATCCGATGTAACATACGCCGACTTTTCACCCATGATAACTTTACCACCGGGTGGCAAACCATCCTCAAATTCTATTTTTTTATTCTTTCCCTTGAAAATACAACGAGGTGGTAGGAAACTGCCCTCCGCGTTTACACATGTTATAACAGAAATGGTTTCTCCCTTTTCAGCACTCGTAATACAATTTACCATCTTTGCACCTTTATTTGTGACGACATTTCCGGGATTATTGTTCAACTGCAATCCAGTTTCATTGAGGTTAAAGATTTTCTGTGGAACATTCAACAAATTATTTTCTCTTAAAATATCTCCTAGTAACTCAAAATATTTAACACATTCTTCTTGTGTCATTCCTTTAGCTCTGGCGATGGACAGTCCTTGAGCTTTACGTACTGCCAACTCAGGATGTCTCGTCATAAATGACAAAAACCAGTCTTGCCCTGCTTTTTTTGCCTCGTTATTAAAAGTATGGGGAATGTTTTTTTGAACAGCAAAAGAAAACGCAAGTTTTCTGATATCATGGGCAGAAAGCGCAAAGCCGTGTGATGCCATGTTTTGTATGTATTTGGATAAACTGGTTTCTTGTTCAGTATTAAGGCAGCTTTTGCGACCTAGAGGAATTTTATTCAGATTTCCTGATTCCTTTCGTCTCATTATGGTTCTAACAGGAACTTTATAAATTCGACTTATCTCCCGAACTGAGCCTCTACCAGCAATGATATCCCCAATGGCATTCTGAAGATCTTCTTCTGACCACTGCCCTCTTAGAGTTTTTCGGACGTAAGAACGTGGCATTATTGTTATCTAAAGAATAAAAAAAAATATTTTATTTACTAGATACGTTATAAAAATGTTTGGGGTAATATGCCGCACTACCATTTTAGTGGTGCATATTACCCCAGAATACAAAATATATGTTTTAACTAAGAATCGTAAACTCCAGTGTAAACCTGGTAAACGCTACATACGAAAAATGTTAGGTTAGAAACCTTACTTTACCAGTAATATAATGTTTAAATCGGATTATTAATACCTGGTTCGACAAACTTTTGCGAAATATGTCGTAAAAAAATTTTTGAGATGTACTTACCGGTTTTTTAGCACCAATCGTTTAAGTTTAATCACAACAATCAACCAAGCATGCGTTCAGCGCTATCTTTTTAAACAAAACAGGTGTCCACTGCTGGAATGTTGCCAACTTTCTTGTACGACCTAAAAATAGACTGCGGCATATTACCCGATGCGGCATATTTCCCCGCTTTACTCTACGATAGTGCATCTCCCAAAATTATATTCAAACAGAAAATGTACAGCAGAATAAGGTATCGCATTTACAGCACGCCACTGACTGACCTAGATAAATCTAAGGGCATTGCTCCACTAAAGTTATACAACCCCCTATTTATCTCTTTACCGTCTTAGCGAACCCCTTGATTTTCCCGAACGGTTTAATATGCCGTTCGGCTCCTCATAAAAACACACCATCTTAATTCAATGGTTTTATTGTTCGCAGGGTCATCACGATGAAATGGGAGTTTTATGTTTCGACATGTGTTGAACGGGACCCAGATATAATAGGTATGAAAAAGGGTTATTGGCGGTCACTGTATCGATGTGGTTTAAAATTAGTTAGAACAGGTGAAAAGGTATATTAGTGGAACCAACAACCACTCAAATTAACTGATTATCCGCAGCCATCCACAATGATTGGAACAGTTGGCTATTCTGATTGTTTTTTGGAAATTTATTTAGTTCAATACTACGGAAAGGGTGATTTATGGTTAACTTAGAAAGGGTCCCAACAAGCAAAATTTATTGCTGCAACATTGCCAAACTTCGCAAAGCAAGGTGTAACATTACTTTTTTCATTGTATGGAGGTTTATGCAAGGTTTCAGGGTAGCTTAATCTTCCGCCAAATAACATTGCAGTGCAAGGTTGCATTTCACACTATTATTGTAACGTTGCTAATGTAACGTTCAAGAAAGTACTAATTTGGGATGTATTAGCAATATTGTTAATTTTACGTCAATACAATATTGGTAAAATTATATTATTAATTATGATTAACTGACTTATTACTAAAATAATATAGCAAAAAATAGATAACGTTTGCATTAAAAAACCATTTCATTCGTCAGAGGGAAAATATAAAAATTATTTTTTAATATTTACTTATCAATTAATGAAACAGTTTTTTCTTGCGAACATTAGCAATTTTATGTTAATAATAATACATCAGTAATAGGTTATAATCAACAGAAACATTCATCATCATCACGCAGCCCCCTTTCACGTCCATAGTTGAACATAGGCCTCCTCCAAACGTCTCCAGTTCTCGCGGTTTTTAGCTGTTGCAATCCAGTTAGTTGTTATTCGTTTCAGGTCGTCGGTCCATCGGGTGGGAGGTCTGCCTTGGCTACGCTTGTCGGCTCTTGGTCTCCACTCTATAAGTCTGTTGGTCCATCTCCCGTCTGCCATTCTAGCAATGTGTCCATAAACCTGGAACAGAAACATTAATGGGTATTAAATTGTAGACTTTCAGATAGGTATAATATACTTTTACTAATATTGTATTGACGAAAAACATAAACAGTATTGATAAAAATATGTAGGTATATCTCTATACTTAGAAAAATTAAAAATGCTCGGTAAATATATCCCTACCAAGAAAGTCGAATTTGTCAAACAAATTCAAAAAACAAATAAAATTAGAAATTTATCAATTACTTGTTTCAAAATATCAAAATACTGTCAAGTACTGAGAACTTACTGATCTTTTCGGCTGATCATTAAATAAGGAATTACTCAACTCTGACCTCCGAGTCGAATTTCTAAAAAAAATCTTAAAGTTGAATATCTGAAATAATACGAAATATATAGGTACAGTATAAACATTATTTTATATTTCTTATTCAAAAATACAAAAGGAAAGTATAACATTAAATGTATGTAGAAGGAAAAGCACCCAAGCAGCATTTGGACGTCGGGACAACGTTGTGTCACGCGACCAAACGTCGGGGCGCACCGTTGTCCCGGCGTCCAAATGCTGCGGGTGCCCGCCTACATACGATTGCTCGCTGTAACACGAATGAAAATGTTTATACTGTACCCAGATGGAGCACAGAAATTCGCTCGAAGGACAGTAATCCTGACTAATGATCAGCCAGGTAAGTTCTCAGTGCACCGACAGCCTGACCATTTTGAGAGCAAGTAAGTGTT
>NW_022146805.1:37389-42300 GCF_002938485.1 Sitophilus oryzae
AGCATGTCGTTTTTTCAAAGATGGGTCCCATATAAACGCGGCCAGAAGTATTTTCAATACTAAAAAAATTTTTGAGATGTACTTACCGGTTTTTTTAGCACCAATCGTTTAAGTTTAATCACAACAATCAACCAAGCATGCGTTCAGCGCTATCTTTTTAAACAAAACAGGTGTCCACTGCTGGAATTTTGCCAACTTTCTTGTACGACCTAAAAATAGACTGCCGCATATTACCCGATGCGGCATATTTTCCCGCTTTACTCTATGTGTTCAGGTTAAAGCCAGCGTAAAATAGATATTTTACAGGCTAGACATTTAATTTTGTTGGTGGCTGTTGGTACATTCAAAAAAATATCTAGTTTTTAATGTTAAACATGTTTATTAAACGACTAAGAGAAGTGCTTTTTTAATACAAAATAAAAAAATGCAAACCTTGCACTAAATCTTTGGCTGAGATAAAGCTTCTGCTTAAAAGTCATGACTTAACTCGATAAAATAAATAAAAAAAACTTATTACAAACCAAACATTAAATTTTTACAAACTAAATTTCTTTAACATCGATGTCTTTTTGAAATATGCATATAGCTTCACCGCCGATATCTCGGGGGTATCGAGGGTTTGGAAGCACTGCTAGAATGTCAGAGTTATCAATAACAAATTGATCATCTTCCACCGCTTTAAATTTATTCTTCGCATCACCAATAGATTTCATACCCATCACTTCCACTCCTTCATCTGTTAGCTTCTGAATAATTGAGATATATCTATACACTGTTTTTTTTTTCGACTGTGCCCTAAGACCAATTTCGCCCCATGTATGTAATCAATTTGACCCCGGCCTTAAAAATTTGAAATTCCCGCGAACTTATTAAACTTGTTGCCGAGCGCCTCAACATGGCGGCTTAGAAGACATAAACTAACATGTGCTTAAAGGCCAAATAAGGAAAATTATCATTGTATTTTACTTTACTTTATTTAGTTAATTAATTTCGACAGCGTTTTTTGCAAAAAAAAAGATAAAAAATGGCACACTCGATTGCATACGTCTTGTCATTAAAGCTTTAGTAAACAAGACCGATGCACACCACCGCTTCTAGTTGCATAAATTTGGGGCTAAATTTAAAAATGTGACTAAACCATGTAATTATAAATTTCGCCCCCGGTTATCAATTTCGCCCCAAACTACGGTACTAGTTTATTATTAGTTTTTTGAAGTTAGGTGATATTAGTTACCTATATTCGCATCATCATGGGCTATAATCAATTGTAGATTATTCGTCAATCAATCTGAAATATGTAATATTATTTACTTTACATTTGAAAAAATTATCAATATCTTTTTTTTTTATGAAAATTTTGAGGTTAAAATTTAAATGTCATCAGAATACAATATACGTCAGTATTTAACATTTTATCACAGGTAATGTTCTTATCTGTGATTTTATGCTAAAATGTTTAGTTTTGTGAAAATATTACCTTCCTATAATATCTAAACGAGTTCCTGAATGTACAATTTGTTTATCACGATGTCTAGGTCTGAATCTTGTATTGGTTGTCTAAAATTGTTGATTTTGCTTCTAAAATTATTTTGCATCCTATATTTTTATATTTGTATATATATATATATATATATATATATATTTTTTATATTGTATATTTTGTTATACAAACTCAAAATAATGTTTATAATTACCTATAATTCATTAGCCTTCATATCATTAACGTTATTGTTATTAGTTATTATTATGTAGTTATTTGTTAAAGTTGTTTGTTTTAATAGATCATAATTTGGACTTTTGGGGTTAATGTTATATGAAACCTTTGGTAATTAGGCAACTGGTAAATGACTTGTGACGATAAATTAATAATTGAAGGGGTTAGAGAAAAAGGGTATAAGTGCAGAATATATAATTTTGAGTAATCAGAGTTTAAAGTCAATTAAGCTTTTGAAAATTCTACGAAATAAAATTATTTTTGTTGTTAAAGCGTGTGACTAACAAAAATAAGTACAAATCCAATCAATAAAAAGTAAAATTTTGAAATAAAAATTGGTTTAGACAAAATTTTGAATTTGATGTACTTATACCCTTTTTGCACAGACTGAAATAGTAATTTTGTTGAAGTCGATCAAATAAAAAGTCTTAATTTTATTTTAAAGTAAACATTTTTATTAAAGGGAAACAATTTATTATTCATAATCTGAATCAAGGTCATGATCATCAAGGTCTTCTCCATCATCCGATTCTACATTTTCATTGTTGTTAGTAGTACTGGGTCCTGGTTCTGGTTTAGCAGTTGTTGTTTTGGCCATTTCTGCTTTCTTTCCTTTAGATTTTTGGTGGATCATGTGTTTGTGTAAAAGCATGATAAATAGGTGGAATGTACTCAGAAGGCTCTGGAGATTATTCCACATTTTCAAGTTTAATAGGCATTGAGGTTTTGTTAGATTGTTGAAGTGTTGATTCTAGGAAAACGATGGACGTCCAGTGGAATGTAATCCGCAAGAATATTTTAAAAATGGAAACAAATCATTTAGAGTATGTTTAAACTCAAATGAAAATGTTTCCATATATTTGCCATATTTAAAATAAGCAATTTCTCTAAATTTAAGTGGCTTTCCTTCAGAGTCTTTTTTAAAATCTTTTATGAGATTGTTTAAGTTTTTGAAAGAGTAAAACATTTCCTGAGTCATATTACAGACGATAAATTTCTTTGAGGAACGAGCAATCACTGTCCTCCAATGATCAGGAATATACACTTGCGGATTCTTTTTTTTATTTTTCTCGATTAAGGCAAAGTTTCTGTCACATTCCATGTACGTATGGCCAGGTTCTAAAAATTTATGATGGATTTCTTCTAGATGAGTAGCTTTTGTTAGAAACATAAATAATTTGCAAATGTGTTTATTTTTATTTTGTCCGCCACATGAGTCACTATATGCTATCAGTTTGGTAACATTGGGGAGCAATAACTTAATAATGTGTATTAAACAGGAACCAATTTCTTCTGATCCTCGACCTGCTACAGTTTCATCCCAAGTGTACATGTAAGCTTCACCAGTAATCAAATTATGGATGCAAACATTGTATGTCCAAAGTTGGCGTAGATAAAATACCTTTGATGTTGTTAATTGCAACGTAACTTATTTTTTTTTAGCTGCGTTACTGACGCTTAAGTTTCTTGTATTGTTGCTTAGAAGATCTCGGGCGCCACCTCTAGTTAATTAAGTGGTTAGAGGCCCACCAGTGCCGGTTCGGGTAGCTTTTAAACAGTGGAGAAGTATGGCAGTGTTACAGTTCTTTTAGCTCAGAGGTGGGGAAAATAAATTAAACTCTAATCAACAGTTGTAAAATAAAGGGCAGGTCGTGTTTTCCAAAACTATTTACAAGTCAAAGCTTTATTTTAAATGCAAAAAAAATGTCGGTCTTCTTCGGAAAGTCAGATAGCACGGCGATGTGTAGGCGGCTGGTTGCGACCCCAGCGCTTAAATTGGCTCCAATACGTAGAGTCTCGTCACCGGGTTGGAGTAAATCTTGCGGGCGGTTTCGGAGTGACGGTTAATTAAAACGACGGAGGACGGGCAGGCTTCCCAACTGCTAGGCGGCGGCGGTGTCTCGGCGCTGGCTTCTGCTTGGCGGACTGCGGCGACTGTTGCTGCTGGTGCTGGTGCTGGTGCTGGAGCTGGTGTTGTCGGTGGTGGTGGTGTAGGAACTGTCTTCCTCTGGCTGGCGCGTCGCTTCTTATTTTCCCCAGTCCTTCCCTCCAGTTGAGAACCGTCGTGGTGGCGGCGTGCGCCGAGCGGTGTGCGCGTCTCGATACCCGATCTAGTACCAGCGGTACCAAGCGGGCTGCATCGAGCGCGTGGAATGCGTTCAATTATTAATTAGCGCATTTTAAGCTAATTAATGAGTTCGGTTCGTACGTTAATCCAACAAATATAATTTTATTTAAAATGTACTATCTTCTCGAAAAAGAATCAAATTTTTCTAATGTATGGAAGAGTACAAAGATAAATTAAATAAAGAAAATTCGTAATCGGCGGAAAAAATAGAAAAAGAAAATTAAATATATATAAAAAAAAATAGTAACTTCGTTACATAATAACGGAGTAGGTAATGTTTGTTGTAAATCAAAACATATTACAGTAGTATCTGTCATGTTCTTGTGCATTGTAACGTCTAAATCTTTTGCTTCAGTTGCTTTATTGGCTTTTCTTTGGTGGATTTCTAAAGCTATCTTAGCTGAATTAACACTAGCTTCATTGGCCGAATGTTTAATAATATTTTGCAAGCTATCGCACCTTGAGCAAGTATCAGTGTGAGGTTTGTGAAAACGTAGATTAAACTCTGTATTAAAAATTCTGCGATAGTAAGACACCTTAGCAGGGACTTTATTATTTTCGACACAGTGTTCTTTATATAAAGAGTAAAGTTTTGTTATATTTAGCTCAGGGCATAAGTATCTAGTATTGCTATTATCTTTTCGCGAATAGTGGCTTCTGTATCTTGGAAACAGCTTTATATGTTGAATAACAAAATCTCTAGTGTCTGGGTCAATTTTATTAACACTTGGCTGTTTTCCTCGCTGATCAACCTCACAAATACCTAGAGCATCAGTTTTTTTACACACCACGGTAAAACGCCTATTGCTTATGTCAAAAGTTAAAAAAAAATGATTTACAAACACGCTTGTTTAGCAGCATAATTTTTGTAGAGAAATTTCGTGGTCTGTTAGATTTTTGCCTTTTTGGTTTGTTTTTTATTATACAGGATGATAAATAGGCTGTTTGTAAGTCGTAACTAGGTAATTTATAAAATTTTTCAAATAGTGCCTGCCTATTGGCTTGAGAAATATTTTCGTTGCATTTATACCTGCATGTATGATTAAATACTTGTAACTGCTTTTCTGGG
>NW_022146806.1:0-2445 GCF_002938485.1 Sitophilus oryzae
TTTTCCGTTTCAGTCAAGATTCCAGAACGAGCGCAGGGTCGGCTCGGCCTGCACCGATGGTCCACGGGGCGGCAGCGCGGGCGGCCGCTGAATGACGGCCGAGAGCCCGAGGGGCGGCGTCGGCCCGCCCTCCCCCTCCGCCAACAATTGCAGCGCGGCGGCGGCGGCCGCGGCCGCCCTCAACGCCACCTGGGCCAAGTACAACAACGACACCCTGCTGCTGGTCGCGCCCGAAAAGTGTCTGCAGGTGCGCAAGTACTGGTGCTTCCTGCTCTCCTCCATATGCACGTTTTTGGCAGGACTCTGTATCGTGCTGGTAAGTACCTTTATCTACGTCAGTGAGTTAAGAGACTCTTAACTCACGCATTTTCATTACCGCACTCCTTGTTTAGATGACTACTAATGAGAAAAAATATTTTGTAAAACATTTATCTTGCACTAAATTGGAAAAATACTATGTTATGAGTACCACATAGTTGTGTACGTTTTTTTCGGTGCGCCATTTTTCATACTTAGAGTATGTATATTCATACTTCTGTTTCGATCTTGCTGGAAGCAATCCAGAAATGGCTCTGAATGCCTCTTCTTCAATGTCACAGGGAATACTTTCCAAATCGCTCATTTTTTAAACTAGTGACTTCAATATTATTTACTGTCATATTGACATTGCCATGTATGGTGTTATTTGAATAAAGGTATTAAGGTAATTGATATTTAGGATAGGTATATAGTTAAGAAAAATAATTTTTAAAATTCATTGTGTGTTTTTATAGTTAGACGTAGATAAAATATTGTACGATACACGCGAGTTAACTCCATTAGAATACTTGTGTGGTTACACAACTCGTGCTACGCACTCGTTGTGCAACTTTCACACGCGTGTCTTAATGAT
The DNA here is from genome assembly GCF_002938485.1 of Sitophilus oryzae. NCBI lineage: Eukaryota > Metazoa > Arthropoda > Insecta > Coleoptera > Curculionidae > Sitophilus > Sitophilus oryzae. The sequence continues at coordinate 893 of NW_022146806.1, forward strand.
GCTGTTAACTCACTTGTATCGTAAATATCTATTATATAATTCTATGCTATGTAATTTTTCTTAGGTGGTCTTTCTTAATTTTGCCTATATACGCGCGAAAAATTTAACTTCTCCAATTTTATTTCAGGAATTACTAGACTTTTCCTACTTACTTACTTAGGGCTCGAACACACTGACGACCAGGTCGCTCCGGCCAGGCCGCAGCTACCTCCAAAACCATTAAATCAAATGATATAGCACACACTAACGTCCTGGCCGTCCGTTGGTCGTTGCGACCAGAAGACTGCACGGAAATATTATTATTTTCTGCCGCTTGTTGCCGGTTTTCTTCCAAATTAATAATTTTTCAGATGAAATCCCTCAAATTCAAGGTACAATATTTTATTTTCTGTAAGATATAGTGGTTTAATGTAGTTTTTGCACACGTGCAGAAAATCCAAAGAAATACTATACAGACTGGATCAAAGGTAAACTTAAATCTAATCCCTTTTTTTATCAAGGGTCGATTCTAGTAAAAACTCAAAACATTTTTATGTTGATCATATTAAAATAATATTGAAATCGTGGCTATGTCATAATATTTAAGTATTTTGGTTTTTACTAGTGCAGTTACTGAAACTATAAAATTCTCAGGTACAAAGTTGGTGTGATGTAACGCTGTTTCGGGTAGTATATACACACACGCGTTGTGATTTAAGTCTACGGCACAAGAAGCCACAAATCATCCGTGTATGCATTCCATTTCCTATTGGTCGAGATATTTTGAGGTTAGGGTTAGGGCATTGTTTATTGTTTATAATTATTTGGCGCGTTGGTTAGCGTGGTTATTTGGAGGGTGTTAATTCATTAGTTATGATTTTTTAGGTACACGTGAATTTAAGGTAATAGTGTAATAGTCAGTTAAGTTCAAATTCAGACACAAAATATAAAATAAACACCGAAATCGAAAATAAATAATAGGTTAGGTAGAAACGTCAAAACAGAAGGCGCGCGCAACACGGATGATTTGTGGCTTCTTGTGCCGTAGAAATAAGTCGCGTTGTGTTGTGACAATTTCAAATGATAATAAAACTGACGAAAAAATGTCAATACGAAAAGAAGGTTGTAATTGCGTGGTGCAATAGCACTCAATACAACTCTCCCCGAACAACAATTTACAGCTTCTCAGCTTTATCACACTGATTTGATCAAAGTCAAAAATGGATTCAGGCAGTTTGACTAAGCAAGTAAGTAAACAAAGTGCCCATTACATAATCAACGAGTTAAATAGACATATGGCCAGCTAGGTCATATCGAATTCAATATGCCTGGGTTTTAATTTATGTGGTCAAATGAAGAACGAAAATGGATAAATAACAATTAAATAGTATTAAAATTAAATTAAAATATATGTTTTGGTATTTTGATGTAACCAATTTATCTCTTTTTGTTTCCTAGCCTACTACTATAATTTTAGACCTTATAATCCTAGGCGACAGCCTAATATGATTTATTTTCTAAATATCTCCCGTTAGAGAGAAGATAGAAAGTTGCGGTTTGGCGCTAATATTTTG